>NW_024112881.1:0-38889 GCF_003073215.2 Triticum urartu | reverse complement strand
GGTGAGGTGTTGCTTAATGGCTTTCTTGCTCAAAGTGCTTAGTGATATGCACCAAATCCCTCAACCACTTTCTCATATCCACATCTGTCCCAAACCAAAAGTCAAACTCGGCCCCACCGATTTGATCTAACCGGCGCCACCGAGTTCCTTGACATAGCCACTGCCAGAAATCCTAGTAAATTCGGTCTCACCGATGGGATCCGAGTCTCATCGAGATTGCTTGCAAACTCTCTCGTTCCTGTTGCAATAATTTCGGTCTTACCGAGATTTTTAATCGGTCTCACCGAGTTTGCTTGACCAACTCTATGGTTAGCTTATTACCAAAATTGGTCCCACCGAGTTTGTGTAATCGGACAAATCGAGATGAGGTTTTACCCTAACCCTAGCACATCGGTCCCACCGAGTTGATCATATTGGTCCCACCGAAATGCCTAACAGTCACATTGTGAACTAAATCAGTTTGACCGAGTTTCATGATTCGGTCCCACCGTGTTTGGTAAATTGTGTGTAACGGTTAGATTTTGTGTGGAGGCTATATATACCCCTCCACCCCTCTTCATTCATGGACAAAGCCATCAGAATGTGCCAACACTTCCAGCATTCATTTTCTGAGAGAGATCCACCTACTCATGTGTTGAGACTAAGATATTCCATTCCAACCACAAGAATCTTGATCTCTAGCCTTCCCCAAGTTGTTTTCCACTCAAATCATCTTTCCACCAATCCAAATATGTGTGAGAGAGTTGAGTGTTGGGGAGACTATCATTTGAAGCACAAGAGCAAGGAGTTCATCATCAACACACCATCTATTACCTTTTGGAGAGTGGTGTCTCCTAGATTGGTTAGGTGTCACTTGGGAGCCTCTGTCAAGATTGTGGAGTTGAACCAAGGAGTTTGTACGGGCAAGGAGATCGCCTACTTCGTGAAGATCTACCCTAGTGAGGCAAGTCCTTAGTGGGCGATGGCCATGGTGGGATAGACAAGGTTGCTTCTTCGTGACCCTTCATGGGTGGAGACCTCCGTGGACTCGCGCAACCGTTACCCTTCATGGGTTCAAGTCTCCATCAACATGGATGTACGATAGCACCACCTATCGGAACCACGGAAAAATCTCCGTGTATCTAATTGCGTTTGCATACTCCAATCCCATCCCCTTACATTCTTGCAACTTGCATGCTTTGCTTTCCGCTGCTCATATACTCTTGCCATGCTTGCTTGAAATGCATTGGGAATGTTTAAACTTGTGCTAAAACTCCACCTTAACTTGAAGAAACTAAAAACCGCTACTTTTCTTTGTTGAGGGTCTAATCACCCCCCTCTAGACACCTCTTCTCGATCCTTTCAATTGGTACTATAGATTTGGTCTCCATTGCTTTGGATTAATCACCATTGGAGGAAGATGGATGAGTCTATGTTGGGGAGTCTTAGACATAGAGTGCCTATACTTGATGGAGAGTTCTTTCATGAATGGAAAATTGAGATGCTGGAGATTTTCAATGAATATAACTTGAACAAGTACATTACTGCCCTTGTGCACCTCATGTTGATCATATGCATCCTACCCTTAATGAGTCTATTGACATGATCCGCAACCTTAGAACTGTTACTCTTATCACTAGAGGTTTGCCTAGAAATTTGCTTGGTTGCTTGCCTACTCTTGATTGTGCCTACACCATATGGAGATTTCTTGAGGAACAATTTCCAAACTATTCCTTGCAGAACTTAGATGAAATTCTTCATAAGTCTATTGCCTTGAGTAAGATGAATTTCAATGATCCTAAGTTTGGTGATTGTCTATTTGAGTTTACTAACCTCATGCGTGCCAAAGGAGATGTTGGAATCATTTGTAATATCATCTCCGAAGCCATTAGAATTCATAAATATGATTATTGTGATGATCATTTATCTAATGAGTCACTCTCTCTAGGAATTGATCCATCACAAGATGATGTTGAACATGGATACTATGATGAGGATGATGATAGTGACTTTGATCTTGACGAGTCTATGAGACACTTTGGTCTTATGGCTAATCTTCGCGGCTACATGGCTGGAGGAAAGGAATGGGTTCTTGATAGTGGATGTACCGATCACATGACTGGAGATAAGGATATGTTTCGTGAGCTTGCTGAAAACGACGACCCTCAAAAGAATGTCACTTTTGATGATAACTCAAAGGGTAAGATGGCTGGCCTTGGTAGGGTGGCCATCTCACATGATAGCTCCATACAAAATGTTATGCTTGTTGAATCTCTTGGATATAATCTAATTTCCGTATATAGACCTGTTGACTTTGGTTTCAATGTCCTATTTACTGAAGTAGATTGCCAAGTGTTTCATAGAGATAACCACAATATGGTCTTTACCGGTATACGTAGAGGTGATCTTTACATTGTTGATTTCACTAAAAAGGCTCAATCTAGAACTTGCTTAATTGCTAAATCTTCTAAAGGTTGGTTGTGGCATAGAAGATTAGGTCATGTGGGCATGCGAAATCTTGATAAGCTAATTAAAGGTGATCGTATCCTTGGAGAAAAAGATTTTATATTTGATAAGGATAGACTGTGCAATGCTTGTCAAGCAGGAAAACAAGTTGGAGGGAGTCACCCCGTGAAGAACATCATGACCACTAGAAGACCGCTCGAGCTACTTCATATGGATCTCTTTGGTCCCAATGCCTACATAAGTCTCGGTGGAAACTCATTTGGTCTAGTTATAGTCGATGATTACTAAAGATTTACGTGGGTGTTCTTTCTCGATGATAAATCGCAGGTCCAAAAGATCTTCAAGAACTTCGATAGGAAGGCCCAAAATCAATTTGAAGTGAAGATCAAGAAGGTTTGCAGCGACAGCGGAATGGAGTTCAAGAACGCAAATGTGGATACCTTCTTGACAAAGAAGGGATTTCACATGAGTTCTTGTCTACGTACACACCTCAACAAAATGGAGTTGTTGAGAGGAAGAATTAGACTCTTATTGAGATGGCGAGAATGATGCTTGATGAGTACAAGACTCCAAAACACTTTTGGGCAGAAGCGGTTGAGACAGCTTGCCATGCAACAAATCGCTTGTACCTACACAAGCTACTCGGCAAAACGGCATACAAGCTTCTCACCGGTAACAAACCCCAAGTTGGATACTTTCGGGTATTCGGCTCAAAGTTCTATATTCTTGATAAGCATCGTCGTTCTAAATTTGCTCCTAAATCTCATGAAGGTTTCCACTTGGTAATGGCTAAAACTCTCACACTTACCATATCTACAATAATTTCACCCGAAAGGTTGAAGAGACGGTAGATGTGAAGTTTGATGAATCTAACGGCTCGCAAGTAGAGCAATTGCCAACTGATGTAGGAGACAAAGACCCCTCGGAAGCATGATACGTCTCTGTTGTATCTATAATTTTTGATTGTTCCATTCTAATATTATACCACTTTCACATATTTTTGCAGACTTTTTATATGCTTTATTGGACTAACCTATTGATCCAGTGCCCAGTGCCAGTTCCTGTTTTCTACATGTTTTTTGTATCACAGAGTATCCATATCAAACGAATTCCAAATGCAATAAAATTTTACGGAGAATTATTTTGGAATATATGTGATTTTGAGAGTTGGAATCACCGCAAATGGAGGCCCACACAGGGCACAACACACCAGGGCGCCAGAGGCCCCTAGGCGCGCGGTGGTGGGTTGTGCCCACCTCGTATGTCGGTTGGACCTCTACTCGTACGTCGGGCGCAAGGAAGCTTATATCGTGAAAAAATCATGTTAAAATCTCAATGCAATCGGAGTTACGGATCTCCGGGAATATAGAAACGGTTTTCGGCCAGATCAGGGGAACGCGAAACAGAAGAGAACAAAGAGGGAGATCCAATCTGGAGGGGCTCCCGCCTCTCCACGGCCTTGGAGACCAATGGACCAGAGGGGAAACTCTCCTCCCATCTAGGGGGAGGCCAAGGAAGAAGAAGAAGGAGGGGGCTCTCTCCCCCTCGCTTCCGGTGGCGCCGGAGTGCCATCAGGGCAACGATTCGGGACGGCGATATACATCAACAATCTAGCTACCGTCTACACCAACTTTCTCCCCCTCTATGTAGCGGTGTAACACCTCTCTCCCCGCTATAATCTCTACTTAAACATGGTGCTCAACTCCATATATTATTTCCTAATGATCTATGGTTATCCTATGACGTTTGAGTAGATCTGTTTTGTCCTGTGGAGTTAATCGTGATCTTGGTTGGTATGATTGTATATTTTATTTATGGTTGTCCTACGGTGCCCTCCATTCTCGCGGAAATGTGAGGGCCCCGCGAGGGTGTTGCAATATGTTCATGATTTGCTTACGGTGGGTTGCAAGAGTGACAGAAACTTAAACCCGAGTAGGTGGGTTATGGTATGGGAGTAAAGAGGACTTGATACTTAATGCTATGGTTGGGTTTCACGACCTTAATGATTTTAGTAGTTGCGGATGCTTGCTAGAGTTCCAATCATAAGTGCATATGATCCCAGTAGAGAAAGTATGTTAGCTCATGCCTCTCCCTCATATAAAATTACAAGAATGATTACTTGTTATCGATTGCCTAGGGACAAATAACTTTCATGTTGACAAAAGCTTTACTTTTATTACCTTGCAATTTATGTGTAGTTTTATTTGCAAAGTAGTTCTAGCATCACACCTACAAAATAGTTTCATACTTGTTTCCGGTAAAGCAACGTCAAGCGTGCGTAGAGTTGTATCGGTGGTCGATAGAACTTGAGGGAATATTTGTTCTACCTTTAGTTCCTCATTGGGTTCAACTCTTATTTATCGAAAAAGGCTACAAACGATCCCCTATCTTGTGGGTTATCAAGACCTTTTTCTGGCGCCGTTGCCAGGGAGCAATAGTGGGGTGAATATTTTCGTGTGTGCTTGTTTGCTTTATCACTAAGTGTTTTTATTTCTGTTCTAAGTTTTCTCTTTATCTTTAGTTATGGTATGGAACATGAAACACCAAAAAATTAGTGGTACTTGCTACTCATGGAGATGGGGAACCTCCTAAAGCCTCTTGATGCTCGTTATGTGAAAAATATTATGCACTACTTTGATAATCCTGAGAAAACCCCATTCAACTTGATAATGGGAGTAATGTTGGATCAACGTGAATACTTTGGGATTATCGCTTGACTCAAAATGGAAAACTTTATGGGATCAAATTGAAATGTTGCATGGTATGCTTGGGATTTATGCCAGAGATATGATTATACTTGTTGCTCTAAGGATGAATGCTCCACATCTTCCCTTTTCATGTGAATTTAATGATAATGAAACCTTGACTTCTTATGCTAGAGGTATATGATTACTATATGATGTGGAACGAATAGAAGAATTTGTTGCTTTTAAGGGTGCATGTGAAATTGAATCTTTGTTTAAAAAGTTGAAGATTTTGATGATTCAGTTTATAGACCTGAAAATATCTTGCTATCCTTCAAATGTTGCTATGATATTTATAAATACAATTCCAATATTGATGAATTTATTGAGAAAGTCTCCGATTGTCAAGAAGAGACTAATATTTTGCAGGAGTCTATGGAAGAAGGAATTGATGAAATCTACGAGCTCATTGGAGGAAAAAGATGATGAGGAGAGCGAAGAACAAGGAGGAAGACGGATTGATACCCCTGCCCACCTTCTAGTGAGAGTAACTCTTCAAATTATACATTGTTTAATGTTCCCTTTCGTTCTTACCGAAGGATGAATGCCATGATAATTGCTATGATCCCGTTGATTCATTTGAAATATCCCTTTTTGATGATGCTTGCTATGCTTGTGGCCAAGATGCCAATATGAGTTATGCTTATGGAGATGAACCTATAGTTCCTTATGTTAAGAATGACATTGTTGCTATTGCACCCACACATGATAGTCCTATTATATTTTTGAATTCTCCCGACTAACTATATCGGAGAAGTTTGCACTTATTAAGGATTACATTGATGGGTTGCATTCTACCATTACACATGATGATTTTGTTGAATATAATATGCATGTGCTTGCTGCTCCTACTTTCAATTATTATTAGAGAGGAACTATATCTCCACCTCTCTATGTTTCCAACACGATAAAATTGCAAGAAACTGCTTATGCTATGTATTGGCCTTTATTTGATGTGCATGAATTGTTCTTGTATGACATGCGATGCATATGAAGAGAGTTAGACTTCGTCATTGCTTTATATATGTTGCTTTGTGCTCACTACTAAATGCCAAATCATTGTTGATTCAAATTAGCTTTGATATACCTTGGGATCCGGGTGGATTCATTACGTGAGCACTTTATGCCTAGCTTAATGGCTTTAAAGAAAGCGCTTCTAGGGAGACAACCTAAAAGTTTTAGAGAGTCATTTATTTCTTTTAATTGCTTTTATAAAGTTTAAAAACAAAAAAATATAGAGGGGAACACAAAACGTTTCAAAAAGGAAAGTGAAAGTGAAGAGACAAGCATTGTTGAAGTGGGGGAGCTCTTTGAACTTTGTTCATTCCACATGGAAACTTTGTGAATCTTGATTACAGAAACTTTTCAACAAAAATAATTATCCCCTTGTACAATTCCATTGTATTATAAAAATAATGTGCCAAGATTTGCCTTTAGGATGTTTACATTGCTTGTTGGTTTGTGCGGTGCAAAACAGAAACTTTGGCTGTAGTGCGCGATTTTACATTTTTTACTGGAATCGTCAAACGGTTCTGAAACTTTTTGCAAGTGTTTCTATACAAAATTTTTTATTTTTCCTAATTTTTTCAGAATTTTTGGAGTACTAGAAGTATGGTGAATGTTCAGATTACTACAGACTGTCCTGTTTAAGATAGATTCTGTTTTTGATGCATTGTTTGCTTGTTTTGATGAAACTATCGATTTCTATCAGTGGATTAAACCATGGAAGAGTTATATTATAGTAGCTACAATCCAAAAACAAAATATGAATTGGTTTGCAACAGTACTTAGAGTAGTGATTTGCTTTATTATACTGACGGATCTTACCGAACTTTCTGTTGAGTTTTGTGTGGATGAAGTGATCAAAGATCTAGGAGGTATCGATATGAGGAGAAGGAGGAGAGACAAGAGCTCAAGCTTGGGGATGCCCAAGGCACCCCAAGTATATATTCAAGGAGACTCAAGCGTCTAAGCTTGGGGATGCCCCGTAAGGCATCCCATCTTTCTTTAACATGTATCGGTATGTTTTCGGTTTCGTTTCGTTCACATGATATGTGCAAATCTTGGAGCGTATTTTGCATTTAGCTTTTCCATTTTTCTTTTATGCACCATGCTGGTATGAGATTGTCCATGGTTGCTTTATAGAATGATTCATGTGCTTCACTTATATCATTTGAAGTTTGGATTGCCTGTTTCTCTTCACATGGAAAACCGTTGTTTGAAGAATGCTCTTTTGCTTCACTTATATTTGTTAGAGCATGGTATTTTGTAGGAATAATTAAACTCTCATGATTCACTTATATTTATTTAGAGAGTCAAAAGGAATTGGTCAATTGCATGGTTAGTCATAAATCCAACATAAAACTTATGGATCACTGAATATGATATGTTTGATTCCTTGCAATAGTTTTGCAATATAGAGATGGAATATGTGGGAGGTACTAGTAAACGGTTGTGTTTAGTAATAATATTGGTGTTAAAGTTTGTGATTCCCGAAGCATGCACGTATAGTCTCTCTTTATGCTATGATGTTGGAGCATGATTTATTATTGATTGTCTTCCTTATGAGTGGCGGTCGGGGACGAGCGATGGTCTTTTCCTACCAATCTATCCCCCTAGGGCATGCATAGTAATACTTTGCTTTGAGGGCTAATAAACTTTTGCAATAAGTATATGAGTTCTTTATGACTAATGTGAGTCCATGGATTATACACACTCTTACCTTTCCGCAATTTGATAGCCTCTACGGTATCGTGCATTGCCCTTTCTCACATCGAGACGTGGTGCAAACTTCGCAGGTGCATCCAAACCCCGTGATATGATACGATCTATCACACATAAGCCTTATTATATCTTCCTCAAAACAGCCACCATACCTACTTATTATGGCTTTTCCATGGACATTCCGAGATATATTGTCATGCAACTTCCACCGCTTCCGTTTGATGACTTTAGCATTCATTGTCATATTGCTTTGCATGATCATATAGCTGACATAGTAGTTGCGGCTCAGCCACCGTTCATCATTTTTCATAGATGTTACACTAGATCATTGCACATCCTGGTACATTGCCAGAGGCATTCATATAGAGTCATATTTTGTCATAGGTATCGAGTTATAATTTTTTTCTTTTGAGTTATAAGTAAATAGAAGTGTTATGATCATCATTATTCATTTTTAGAGCAGTGCCCCAGTGAGGAAAGGATGATGGATACTATGATTCCCCCACAAGTCCGGATGAGACTCCGGACAATGAGGGAAAAAGAATAGGAAAAAAGAAAGAAAAAATAAACAAAGAGAGAAGGGGCATTGTTAGTATCCTTTACCACACTTGTGCTTCAAATTAGCACCATGTTTTTCATATGGAGAGTCTCCTATGTTGTCACTTTCATATACTAGTGGGAATTTTTCATTATAGGATTAGATGCGCACCCACTTAGTTTTCATATGGAGATTTCATACACTTATAGCTCTTAGTGCATTCGTTGCATGGCAATCCCTACTCCTCACATTGATATCGATTGATGGGCATCTCCATAACCCGTTGGTTAGTCGCATCGATGTGAGACTTTCTACTTTTTTGTCTTCTCTATATTTACCCCTATCATTATACTCTATTCCACCCGTAGTGCTATATCCAAGGCTTGCGCTCAGGTATTGCGTGAGAGTTGAAAAAGCCGAAGCGCGTTAAAAAGTATAAACCAATTGCTCGGCTTGTCATCCGGGTTGTGCATGATAAATACTTTGTGTTAAGAAGACAGAGCATGACAAGACTATATGATTTTGTAGGGATAGCTTTCTTTAGCATTGATATTTTGAAAGACGTGCTTGTTTGTTGGGATGCCTGAGTATTGATGTCTTTATGTCAAATTATAGACTATTGTTTTGAATCGCTTATGTCTTACTATTCATGCCACAATTAGATATATGATCAAGTTTATGGTAAGTAGCATTCCACATCAAAAAATATATTTTTTAGCATTTATCTGCTCGAGGACGAGCAGGAATTAAGCTTGGCGATGCTGATACGTCTCCGTGGTATCTATAATTTTTGATTGTTTCATGCTAATATTATACCACTTTCACATACTTCTGGCAACTTTTTATATGATTTATTGGACTAACCTATTGATCCAGTGCCTAGTGTCAGTTCCTGTTTTCTGCATGTTTTTTGTATCGCAGAGTATCCATATCAAATGAAGTCCAAATGCAATAAAATTTTACGGAGAATTATTTTGGAATATATGTGATTTTTGAGGGTTGGAATCACCGCAAACGAAGGCCCACATAGGGCACAAGACACCAGGGCGCGCCAGAGGCCCCTGGTGCGCGGTGGTGGGTTGTTCCCACCTTGTATGTCGGTTGGACCTCTACTTCAGGCGCAAGGAAGCTTATATCCGGAAAAAATCGTGTTAAAATCTCAGCGCAATCGGAGTTACGGATCTCCGGGAATATACGAAACGGTTTTTGGCTAGATCTGGGGAACGCGAAACAGAAGAGAACAGAGAGGGAGATCCAATCTCGGAGGGGCTCTCGCCCCTCCGCGTCCATGGAGACCAAGGACCAGAGAGGGAACTCTCCTCCCATCTAGGGGGAGGCCAAGGAAGAAGAAGAAGGAGGGGGATCTTTCCCCCTCGCTTCCGGTGGCGCCGGAGTGCCACCGGGGCAACGATCGTGAGAGCGATCTACATCAACAATCTTTCTACCGTCTACACCAAATTTCTCCCCCTCTATGCAGCGGTGTAACACCTCTTCCCCCCGCTGTAATCTGTACTTAAACATGGTGCTCAAATCCATATATTATTTCCCAATGATCTATGGTTATCCTATGATGTTTGAGTAGATCCGTTTTGTCCTGTGGGTTAATTGTGATCTTGGTTGGTAAGATTGTATATTTTATTTATGGTGCTGTCCTACAGTGCCCTCCGTTCTCGCGCAAACATGAGGGCCCCCCCGCTGTAGGGTGTTGCAATACGTTCATGATTTGCTTACGGTGGGTTACGGGAGTGACAGAAACTTAAACCTGAGTAGGTGGGTTATGGCGTATGGGAGTAAAGAGGACTTGATACTTAATGCTATGGTTGCGTTTCACGACCTTAATGATCTTTAGTAGCTGCGGATGCTTGATAGAGTTCCAATCATAAGTGCATATGATCCAAGTAGAGAAAGGATGTTAGCTCATGCCTCTCCCTCATATAAAATTACAAGAATGATTACCGGTACTTGTTATCGATTGCCAAGGGACAAATAACTTTCTTGTTGACAAAAGTTATGTACTTTTATTACCTTGCAATTTATTCGTAGTTTTATTGTTGCAAAGTCGTTCTAGCATCACACCTAAAAAATAGTTTCATGCTTGTTTCCGGTAAAGCGAACGTCAAGTGTGCGTAGAGTTGTATCGGTGGTCGATAGAACTTGAGATAATATTTGTTCTACCTTTAGCTCCTTGTTGGGTTCGACACTCTTATTTATCGAAAAAGGCTACAAACGATCCCCTATACTTGTGGGTTATCAAAGCAATCCAAGACTTGTCTATTGGCAAGATTCGTCCAACGGAGGTGATGGAAAGTACCTCGTCCGTCCAAGTAGAAGCTTCTAACTCACGTCAAGGTGAACCAAGAGTTGACATGGAAGCATCTACAAGTGGGACACGCCAAGATGAAGAAAATGAGGAAGTACAACAAGATGAACCTCATCAACCTCCTTCACCACCTCGACAAGAGAATGACAACGCCAACAATGAAGAAGGCCAAGAAGAATAACAAGATGACGAAGAAGATGTTACACCCCGAGCCAAGCAAAAGCTCTCACGAGTTTGAGCAAGAGTCTCAAGAGACCATCTCGTCGAACAAATCTTCAACGATATGCAAACCGAGAGAATCACTCGCTCTAAAACTCGTTTGGCTATTTTTTGTGAACATTATTCATTCATCTCTAGCATTGAACCTATGAAGGTTGAATAAGCATTGGAAGATCCGGATTGGATAAATGCCATGCATGAAGAGCTACACAACTTTGAGAGAAACCAAGTGTGGACGTTGGTCGAGAAGCCCGACAACAACCACAACATCATCGATACCAAATGGGTGTTTCACAACAAGCAAGAGAAAGATGGACAAGTCGTTCGCAACAAAGCATGTCTCATCTCCCAAGGCTACACTCAAGTCGAAGGTATGGACTATTGTGAGACATACGCCCCCGTTGCTAGACTTGAGTCCATCCGCATCTTACTTGCCTATGCTAATCACCATGATATCACCTTATACCAAATGGACATTAAAAGTGCTTTTCTAAATGGTGAAATTGAGGAGTAAGTTTAAATTAAACAACCTCCCGGATTTGTTAATCCTAAGAAACCCGACCATGTTTACAAACTTCACAAAGCTCTTTATGGTCTTAAACAAGCTCCTAGAGCATGGTATAAATGCTTGACCAAGTTCCTTATTGAGAAAGGCTTTGAGATTGGAAAAGTTGATTCTACTCTTTTTAATAAAAGGGTTAGGTGAATTATTTGTGTGCCAAATTTATGTTGATGATATCATATTTGGTTCGACTAACCCTCATTTTAGTGAAAAGTTTGGGAAGCTAATGTCAAAGAAGTTTGAGATGTCTATGATGTGTGAACGAAAGTTCTTCCTTGGTTTGCAAATCAAGCAAACTAAGGAGGGAACCTTTGTTTCTCAAACAAAGTACACCAAGGACTTATTCAAGAAGTTCAACATGCAAGAAAGCAAAGGTATGAAAACTCCCATGCCTACTAGTGGACATCTTCACTTGACTAAGGATGGCAAATCGGTTGACCAAAAGGTTTATCGTTCTATGATTGGTTCATTGTTATATCTATGTGCCCCCCTTCCCGATATTATTCTAAGTGTGTGCATGTTTTCATGATATCAAGCGGCCCCCAAAGAATGCCATCTTAAGGCTGTGAAAAGGATAGTGAGATACTTAATTCACACACCAAATTTTGGCATTTGGTATCCTAAGAGGTCTTCTTTTGATCTTGTCGGCTACTCTAATTCGGACAATGCCGGTTACAAGGTTGATAGAAAGTCTACTTCGGGTATTTGTCAATTTCTTGGTAGATCTCTTGTGTCTTGGTCCTCCAAGAAACAAAACGCGGTATCCTTATCCACCACCGAAGCGGAATACATTGCCGCCGATTCATGTTGTTCTCAATTACTTTGGATGACCCAAACCTCTTAGGATATGGGATATATGTGAAACATGTTCCATTGCTTGTGACAATGAAAGTGCTATTAAGATTGCTCACAATCCCGTGCAACATTCTCAAACTAAGAATATTGAAGTTCGTCATGATTTCATTCGAGATCATGTTGCTAAAGGGGACATTGATCTTAAGCATGTTCATACCGATAAGCAATTGGCGGATATATTCATCAAACCGCTTTATGAGAAAATATTTTTGTCGTTGGAGAGGTGAATTGAACATCATTGATGCTTCAAACTTGGAGTAGAAACTCCGTTCGGATACATGCAAGGCATGAGCCTTTGACTAATCCTTGATATTTCTCTTATGATGATGATCATATGTCTTGGATATACTTGTACCCTTGCATGCTATCTAACCCTTGTAGGTACTTGGGTGAATCTAAATCTATGAGATTGCAACTCACTCACATCTTGAGCAATCTCTACATCACCAAGTCTCTATAATATGGTGGTTGAAGACAAGGAAGCATGAAACCCTCAACATATCCTTTAACAAATTCTTTATATCAAATTTCATTTGGTATCAAATTTCATGATTGTCATTTTGGATACACAAGTGCTCTTCCTTGCAAGACTAACCCATGTAGGTAGATGAACTCAAACTACAAGTGGTGCTCCTAATCATTGATGAGCTACCTCAATCTTGAGCATTCCACACAAGTTCAACTACATGATCAAGTTCAACTCCACCACCCAAGGTATGTTATTCCATCTTAGAGAAGCTTTACCCCAAGTCATGGGTCAAAGCAACTCAACAAGATGTGAATACATCAAAATGCTTAAACGAAAAATGGTAACCCCATTTTGAGCTTAAACGATGAGTATGACCTACGATCAAGTGTTCTCACTTGACTCCTCAGTCAATATACTCTAACATAGGTGACTTTGTCGCCGACCAATTCTAGATGAAGTTCTCTAGTGTTTCTCTGTGCTCTTGCATTTGTCTCTTGCATATTTGTTTCCCTTCTTTAATAAAAAAATTCATCTAGATTTATTTTCTTTTTCTTGATTTGTTCTGCATTTCCTGGATCCAATTCATTTTAAATCTTTCAGTTAATTCCTTGCAAATCCTTGCGAGATCCTATTTGCCTAGTGAGCTGAGGTGACAAAATTTTGTCTCTATGTTGAACTCGGACACACCGGATTGCCACTTTCGGCCAAACCGAACCATTTTGGTACTACCGAAGAAAACAACTCCGTGTTACCGATTTCAGTGCTGAGCAGACACTTTGCCATTTGCATCCTGCATATTTGTTCCAGCTCCACTCAATGATTCTTGTCCTCTACCAGCATCACATTCTATATGCTATTTTGCTTTGTGACTCAAGGACCAAACCTATCTTGACTCACAGTCCAGAAGATCCTTCTTGGAAATTGATGTCAAAGGGGGAGAGGGAGCCAGGGTTCAAAGCTTAGGATCACGAGGTTCAGCGGGGGAGCTGATACGTCCATTTTGCATCATGCTTTTATATCGATATTTATTGCATTATGGGCTGTTATTACACATTATGTCACAATACTTATGCCTATTCTCTCTTATTTTACAAGGTTTACATGAAGAGGGGGAATGCCGACAGCTGGAATTCTGGGCTGGAAAAGGAGCAAATATTAGAGACCTATTCTGCACATCTCCAAAAGTCCTGAAACTCACACGGGAATTTTTCAGAATATATAAAAAATATTGGGCGAAAGAAGTACCAGAGGGGGGCCACCCACCGTCCACGAGGGTGGGGGCGCGCCCTACCCCCTGGGCGCGCCCCCTGCCTCATGGGCCCCTGGTGGCCCTCTGATGCCCATCTTTGGCTATATGGAGTCTTTCGTCGAGGAAAAAATCATAAGCAAGCTCACGGGACGAAACTCCGCCGCACGAGGCGGAACCAATCTAGGGCTCCGGCGGAGCTGTTCTGCCGGGGAAACTTCCCTCCGGGAGGGGGAAATCATCACCATCGTCATCACCAACGATCCTCTCATCGGGAGGGGGTCAATCTCCATCAACATCTTCACCAGCACCATCTCATCTCAAACCCTAGTTCATCTCTTGTATCCAATCTTTGTATCCAAACCTCAGATTGGTACCTGTGGGTTGCTAGTAGTGTTGATTACTCCTTGTAGTTGATGCTAGTTGGTTTACTTGGTGGAAGATCATATGTTCAGATCCATTATGCATATTAATACCCCTCTGATTATGAACATGAATATGCTTTGTGAGTAGTTACGTTTGTTCCTGAGGACATGGGAGAAGTCTTGCTATAAGTAGTCATGTGAATTTGGTATTCGTTCGATATTTTGATGAGATGTATGTTGTCATCCCTCTAGTGGTGTCATGTGAACGTCGACTACATGACACTTCACCATTGTTTGGGCCTAGAGGGAGGCATTGGGAAGTAATAAGTAGATGATGGGTTGCTAGAGTGACAGAAGCTTAAACCCTAGTTTATGCGTTGCTTCGTAAGGGGCTGATTTGGATCCATATGTTTAATGCTATGGTTAGGTTTACCTTAATACTTTTGTTGTAGTTGCGGATGCTTGCAATAGAGGTTAATCATAAGTGGGATGCTTGTCCAAGTAAGGACAGCACCCAAGCACCGGTCCACCCACATATCAAATTATCAAAGTACCGAACGCGAATCATATGAACGTGATGAAAACTAGCTTGACGATAATTCCCATGTGTCCTCGGGAGCGCCTTCATATAAGAGTTTGTCCAGGCTTGTCCTTTGCTACAAAAAGGATTGGGCCATCTTGCTGCACCTTATTTACTTTTATTACTTGCTACTCGTTACAAATTACCTTATCACAAAACTATCTGTTACCGATAATTTCAGTGCTTGCAGAGAATACCTTACTGAAAACTGCTTATCATTTCCTTCTGCTCCTCGTTGGGTTCGACACTCTTACTTATAAAGGACTACGATAGATCCCCTATACTTGTGGGTCATCAAGACTCTTTTCTGGCGCCGTTGCCGGGGAGTGAAGCGCCTTTGGTAGGTGGAATTTGGTAAGGAAAAATTTATATAGTGTGCTGAAATTTACTGTCACTTGTTACTATGGAAAGTAATCCTGAGGGGCTTGTTCGGGGTATCTTCACCCCGACCAGTAGAGCAAAGAGTTGCTCCTCAACCTACTGAACCTACTGAAAATGTTTACTTTGAAATTCCTTTGGGTATGATAGAGAAACTGCTAGCTAATCCTTTCACAGGTGATGGAACATTACATCCCGATTTGCACCTAATCTATGTGGATGAAGTTTGTGGAATATTTAAGCTTGCATGTATGCCTGAGGATGTTATCAAGAAGAAGGTATTCCCTTTATCTTTGAGGGGACAGGCATTGACATGGTTTAGGCTATGTGATGATATTGGATCATAAAACTACCAACGATTGAAATTGGAATTTCATCAGAAGTTTTATGCTATGCATCTTGTTCATCATGATCATAATTATATATATAATTTTTGGCCTCGCGAAGGATAAAGCATCGCTCAAGCTTGGGGGAGGCTTAAGTCAATGTTATATTCATGCCCCAATCATGATCTCTCAAAAGAAACGATTATTCAAAAAATTTATGCTCGGCTTTCTCTCAGTAATCGCTCCATGCTCGATACTTCTTGTACTGGATCTTTTATGATGAAGACTATTGAATTCAAATGGGATTTATTGGAAAGAATTAAATGAAACTCTGAAGATTGGGACCTCGATGAAGGTAAGGAGTCAGGTATAACACCTAAGTTTGATTGTGTTAAATCTTTTATGGATATCGATGCTTTCCATGAATTTAGCACTAAATATGGACTTGACTCTGAGATAGTAGCTTCTTTTTGTGAATCCTTTGCTACTCATGTTGATGTCCCTAAGGAGAAGTGGTTTAAATATAATCCTCCCATTGAAGTAAAAGTAGTTGCACCTATTAAAGTTGAAGAAACGACTATCACTTATAATTATCTTGTTGTTCCTACTGCTTATATTGATAAACCACCTTTCCCTGTTAGAATAAAGGATCATGCTAAAGCTTCAACTGTGCTTAACAAAAGTAATATTAAGACACCTAAACCCCCTGAGAAAACTAAAGTTGAACCTAGTGTTGCTATGGTTAAAGATCTCTTGGTTGATAACATTGATGGGCATGTTATTTACTTCTGCAATGAATCTGCTAGAATTGCTAGACCTGATACTAAAAATAAACATAGACTAGTTGCAGGCATGCTTGTTATTTCTGTTAAAATAGGAGATCATTGCTATCATGGCTTATGTGATATGGGTGCTAGTGAAAGTGCAATACATCATTCCTTATACAAAGAGATTATGCATGATATTGCACCTGCTGAGATAGAAGAGATTGATGTTACAATTAATCTTGCCAATAGAGATACTATTTCACCAGTTGGGATTGTTAGAGATGTTGAAGTCTTGTGTGGGAAAGTTAAATATCCTACTGATTTTCTTGTTCTAGGTTCCCTAGATGACTTTTGTCCCATTATATTTGGTAGATCCTTCTTGAATAATGTTAATGCTAAAATAGACTGCAATAAGGATATTGTTTCTGTTGGTTTAGGGGATATGTCTCATGAGTTTAATTTTGCTAAATTTCGTATACAACCCCATGGTAAAGAATTGCCTAGTAAAGATGAAATTATTGGTCTTGCTTCTATTGTCGTGCCTCCTAGTGATCCTTTAGAACAATATTTGCTAGACCATGAAAATGATATGTTTATGAATGAAAGAAGGGAAATAGATGAAGTATTCTTTAAACAGGGACCTATTTTGAAACACAACTTGCCTGTTGAAATCCTAGGGGACCCTCCTGCACCTAAGGGTGCTCCCATGTTTGATCTATAACCTTTACCTGATACTCTTAAATATGCTTATCTTGATGAGAAATAGATATATCATGTTACTATTAGTGCTAACCTTTCAGAGCATGAAGAAAAGAAATTATTGAAAACTCTGAAAAAGCATTGTGCTGCTATTGGATAGACTCTTAATGATCTTAAGGGCATTAGTCCCACTCTCTGCCAGCACAAATTTTTTTTGGAGAAAGACGCGAAACCGGTTGTTGATCACCAACGACGGTTAAATCCTACGATGAAAGAAGTGGTAAGAAAAGAAATACTAAAGCTTCTGGAGGCAGGTATAATTTATCCTGTTGCTGATAGTCAGTGGGTAAGTCCTGTCAATCGTGTCCCTAAGAAGGGAGGTATTACTGTTGTTCCTAATGATAAAGATGAATTGATCCCACAAAGAATTGTTATAGGTTATAGAACGGTAATTGATTTCCGCAAATTAAATAAAAGCTACTAAAAAGGATCATTATCCTTTACCTTTTATTGATCAAATGCTAGAAAGATTATCCAAACATACACATTTTTTCTTTCTAGATGGTTATTCTAGTTTCTCTCAAATACCTATGTCCAAAGAAGATCAAGAAAAGACAACTTTTACTTGCCCTTTCGGTACCTTTGCTTATAGATGTATGCCTTTTGGTTTATGTAATGCACATGCTACCTTTCAAAGATTTATGACTGCTATATTCTCTGACTTTTGTGAAAAGATTGTTGAGGTTTTCATGGATGATTTCTCCTTTTACTGAACTTCTTTTGATGATTGCTTAAGAAACCTTGATTGGGTTTTGCAGAGATGTGAAGAAACTAATCTTCTTTTGAATTGGGAGAAGTGCCACTTTATGGTTAATGAAGGTATTGTCTTGGGGCATAAAATTTATGAAAGAGGTATTGAAGTTGATAAAGCTAAAGTTGATGATATTGAAAATATGCCGTGTCCCAAGGACATTAAAGGTATAAGAAGTTTCCTTGGTCATGCCAGTTTTTATAGGAGGTTCATTAAGGACTTTTCAAAAATTTCTCGGCCTCTGACTAATCTCTTACAAAACGACTGCCCTTTGCTACAAAAAGGATCGGGCCATCTTGCTGCACCTTATTTACTTTTACTATTTGTTACCCGTTACCAATTACCTTATCACAAAACTATGTGTTACCGATAATTTCAGTGCTTGCAGAAAATACCTTGCTGAAAACCGCTTATCATTTCCTTCTGCTCCTCGTTGGGTTCGACACTCTTACTTAACGAAAAGGCTATGGTAGATCCCCTACACTTGTGGGTCATCAACTCCCAAGGGGGGAATGCTTTTATCACATCAAACGGAGAGAGAGAGAGAGAGACCCCAGAGACCCCAGATGTTTGGTATTCAAGAGGAGAGAAGTCACATGTCTTTAAGAGGGGAAAGACATGTTAGTTTGTGTTATGTTTTTGTGCTCTGATCTGTTTTGCTCTGATTTTTTGTTCCCTATATTCTCCCATTATCTAATATAAGATTCAGGGGGAGGAAGACATCCAAGGGAAGGAAATCTTGAATTCATAGCATACCTTTTGCCTTTGGGGACATGTCTATATCCAATAGGAGTACCTCGTACTCACGCACTACATGTCATCCCAATCTTGGTTCTCTTCTGGTTTACAGTTATTGCTCTGTCTGGTAGATGTATCTGTGTTATCTAACATTGTTTACTCAGGTTCATCTCTTCCAAAGCCAGCTCAATACCACAAGGTAAGTATATGCATCACATTCATGTGCATGATGATCTCTTGTTGATGTACATATTGTTTGCAAGAAGGACTCATGAACATGAAGGTACACTTCCTATATTCATATCATTTGCTCTGATGCATATAGCCAAGATACATGTAACTCATTGCTTGCTCTATCATGCTTATGCATTCACATGCTCTTATACTCTATATTTACATGATTGCATACATGTAGGGGAAACCTATGCATGTTACATGTCTTTCCAAAGCTTTACTTGCTATTCTTTATATCTTTATCTAAAGCTTTGATGTATGTTGTCATCAATTACCAAAAAGGGGGAGATTGAAAGCACAAGTGCTCCTTGGGTGATTTTGGTAATTAATGTCAACATATCTCTTGTTGGACTAATGTTTTTATCTAATATATTTCAGATAAGTTCAACAAATGGAATGGCGTGGACAAGAGGATGTGGAACCCCTTCTAGATGCTAAGGATAGAAGATTGGGAAAAGCTCAAAAGCTCAAGACTCTACATTTTCATTTTAGTGATCCAAGATCACATTGAGTCCATAGGAAAGCCAATACTATTAAAAGGGGATGAGGTGTTGCTTAATGGCTTGCTTGCTCAAAGTCCTTAGTGATATGCTCCAAAGCCCTCAACCACTTTCTCATATCCACATATGTCCCAAACCAAAAGTCAAACTCGGCCCCACCGATTTGATCTATCCGGCACCACCGAGTTCACTTGATATAGCCACTGCCAGAAACCCTAGTCAATTCGGTCTCACCAATGGGATCCCGGTCTCACCGAGATGGGCTTGCAAACTCTCTGTTCCTGTTGCAATAATTTCGGTCTTACCGAGATTTGTAATCGGTCTCACTGAGTTTGTTTGACCAACTCTCTGGTTAGCTTATTACCAAAATCGTTCCCCCCCAAGTTTGTGTAATCGGTCAAACCGAGATGAGGTTTTACCCTAACCCTAGCACATCGGTCCCACCGAGTTGATCATATCGGTCCCACCGAAATGCCTAACAGTCACATTATGAACTAAATCGGTCTGACCGAGCTTCATGATTCGATCCCACTGAGTTTGGTAAATTATGTGTAACTGTTAGATTTTGTGTGGAGGCTATATATACCCCTCCACCCCTCTTCGTTCATGGATAAAGCCATCAGAACATGCCTACACTTCCAGCATTCATTTTCTGAGAGAGAACCACCTACTCATGTGTTGAGACCAAGATATTCCATTCCAACTACAAGAATCTTGATCTCTAGCCTTCCCCAAGTTGCTTTCCACTCAAATCCAAATCTGTGAGAGAGAGTTGAGTGTTGGGGAGACTATCATTTGAAGCACAAGAGCAATGAGTTCATCATCAACACACCATCTATAACCTTATGGAGAGTGGTGTCTCCTAGATTGGTTAGGTGTCACTTGGGAGCCTCCGTCAAGATTGTGGAGTTGAACCAAGGAGTTTGTACAGGCAAGGAGATCGCCTACTTCGTGAAGATCTACCCTAGTAAGGCAAGTCCATCGTGGGCGATGGCCATGGTGGGATAGACAAGGTTGCTTCTCCAGGGACCCTTCATGGGTGGAGCCCTCCGTGGACTCGCGCAACCGTTACCCTTCGTGTGTTGAAGTCTCCATCAACGTGGATGTATGATAGCACCACCTATCGGAACCACGGAAAATATCTCCGCGTCTCCAATTGCGTTTGCATACTCCAATCCCATCCCCTTACATTCTTGCAACTTGCATGGTGTACTTTCCGCTGCTCATATAATCTTTCCATGCTTGCTTGAAATGTATTGGGAATGTTTAAAATTGTGCTAAAACTCCACCTTAACTTGAAGAAACGAAAAACCGCTACTTTTCTTTGTTGAGGGTCTAATCACCCCCCTCTAGACACCTCTTCTCGATCCTTTCAACTGGATCCTTTCTACCATGAATTACAATGTTTAGTCGCTGCTTCAACTTTGCAGGTGCTCTGCATTTATGTTTTGCAGTCTCAGAAAGGGCTAGCGAGATACCACTATTGTCATATTGTATCATGGTTGTTCTGACAATATGTTGTTGTTTGAGATATCTTATTATTGCTCGCTAGCTAATTATGTCATTGATATGAGTTAATATAATTTTTAAGAGTTATGTTAACATGGTTAGTTATAATCTTGGCTGAAAACCTGGGTGCTATTTAAGCTTATTTATGTAAACAAGAGCAAAAGAGTTTGTAAAAGTTTTTCTTTTTCACTTTCAGTTTATCAACTAAATTGCTTGGGGACAAGCAAATGTTTAAGCTTGGGGGAGTTGATACGTATCCGTCGTATCTACTTTTCCTAATGCTTTTCCTCTTGTTTTCGACTCTAATTTGTATGATTTGAATGAAACTAACCCGGACTGACGTTGTTTTCAGCAGAACTACCATGGTGTTGTTTTTTGTGCAGAAATAAAATTTCTCGGATTGGAACGAAACTTTGAGAGGATTTTTATTCAATAAATAAGAATTTATGGAGCCAAGAACCACTGGAGGGGGGCACCTGGGTGGCACAGCCCACCAGGGCGCCCCCTCCAAGCGAGGCTAGGTGGGTTGTCCCCACCTGGTGGCCCCGCAGACTCCAACCCTGATACTATAAAATCACATATTTGGAGAAAAAAGTCAGGGAGAAAGAATTATCGCGTTTCACGAGACGGAGCCGCCGCCACCTGTTGTTTTTCATCAGGAGGCCAGATCTAGAGTCCGTTTGGGGCTTCAGAGAGGGGGATCTTCGATCTTCATCATCACCAACCCTTCTCCATCGCCAATGCTGTCGTGGATTTGTCACGGCAGATGTCCTGTTTGAAAGGACTTAGTCGTGAGGCCAACGCATCTATGCGGTAGCTTGAGAGGGGTTGAGTGGGACGAGAGACACGAGGTTTTACCCGGGTTCGGCCCCTCATGGAGGAGGTAAAAGCCTACATCCTGCTTCATTGATATTGATGATAATGATCACGATTACACATGTGCTCTATCTCGAGAGCTATTGAGTTGTCTGTCTAAACCTAACTTGTAAAAACTTATGAAACATGTCCCTCTTGGGGTGCCCTGCCCCTCCTTATATATGTTGAAGGGGCAGCTTACATGACTAGTCCTATTAGGATTAGGATTACTCTATTACAAGTGGAGTCCTAGTCTTGCTTCCTTTGTTGGAGAATATTCCTTATGCCTTTCATCTTAAGCCGCCCCACCATAACGTAAGCCGGCCTTCTGGGCCTTGAGCCTTTTGGACCTCCGGGTCTTGTTGGTCCTCTAACCCGCCTGCCGGGTCATCAGTGAATCACCTGGCTCTGACGGGTCATCAGTGAATGGAGAGATCCGGGCAGGTCATCAGTGAACCGCCAGGTCCGGGCGGGTCACTAGTGAGTCGACAAGTACTGTCGGGTCATACTTTCGGGCGGGTCATATCACGGGGTATATCCCTGACATTAGCCCCCAGTTTAATTTGGATTTATCCATGTTAACTGGTCCTGATCATCCTTAAGTCCTTGTCATTTCCTTCTTCTAGAAAGTCCGGGTCAATATACCAACTTCATAATAAATCTGATGACATTGGTTTCTCACAGAAATATATGAAGAATAATTCATTTGATTCAGATCCCAATGGTTAAAAAATATTGGATTTGAAATACTCATCTGATTTTCAGCCTGCTTGAAGATGTAGATCTTGCCAATTCATGATTACCAAAATTGCCGGGATATAAACAGATGATGCCAAGTCATAATTGTTGCTGACGCCGGGTCATAATTGTTATAGACACCGGGTCAATCTGGTTTGCTCAAAACTGGGAATTTGAAGATTTTTCTCCCTTATATCCTTATATCCATATTACCTGTAGCCCCCAAGTCTTGAGCAGAGCAAAGTGATGACTTAAGACTTGCTTCAATTGAAATGTTGCAACCTTAAAGAAATCCAGGTTGTTCATCTCAGTCACTAGTCAAAATTCCACATATGTAGCCCCCAAGTGCCGGGTTGTCATGCTTGCAGCAACCTGGGACTTGTAATTTCCTTATACTCATGAAAACTTCAACCAGTGTAGCCCCCAAGGGCCGGGTCATCATGCAATAATGATCAGGGACTTTGTATGTATGATCATGTAAATTCGAGCAACAACGTGTATCCCCCAAGGGCCGGCTTAGTAAGATAATACTGAGCTGGGACTTTATATATACTTCATTGAAAATAATATCATATGATGTAATCCTCTCCATGGGGCTCGAACCCACGTCCATAAGGTTAAGAGCTTTGTACTCTTCCAACTGAGTAGCGGACATTTCAATATAATGGATTTAAGACTTGTGTACCTTGAATTGTTGACAGGAGCAATTGGTAGCCCCCAAGGGCCGGCTCATTACAATGTGATGAGTCGGGTCTTCAATATGGTGAGCAAAAAATGACTTTGGATTAGCCCCCAAGTGCCATGGTGCATGCTGGCAGTGACATGGGACTTGCATATTTGATGTAATCTCAACTTGAATAATGTAGCCCCCAAGTGTCGAGTCGTAAGCCTGCAGCGACTCGGGACTATTCCTTCCATTGTAGAATAAATTATATCCATTGATAGCCATTGCGCTGAAGCGACTTTGAAAACCTCAATTATAATATTGGTTATTGATAACCATAAAAAATCCATCCATGCTGGCTATTAAGATTTGAATAATATAACCCGGCCTAAAAAACCGGTTCCTACAATATAAACTAGGCATATATGATGCATGTTATAATGATGTAATGATGATGCAATGTATGATGCAATATATGATGATGCATGTGTATGATGCAATGTATGATGATGTATGTGTATGATAACAGAATACTTCAATGAAACTGGCCTGAGTCACAGGAGTATCCTCGCATTCTGTAGCCGGCACTCACAGTACCCAATCGACATTTGAACCCAGATAAAGTCAGGTCTTGCTCAAAGATAGACTTATCAGGAGTACGCGAGGTCAGAGTAGCAGCATGCAAACAGGCAGGTTTAACCAAGTTTCAAGGAAGGCGGCTTATGAAGCCTGGATCTATCTTGACTATCTGGAAGCCGTGCTCTCACATGACAAACCAGCGTTTTAACCTTAACGAGCTCAGATCTTAGTCGAATATGCCGTAAAGACTGATCGTTAACACTTCGACGGGTCAATCAGGATTACCTGATGGAGTTGAAGCAGCTGGTTACAGGTAGGATGACCCGGAAAGGTTATGTTCTCTTTGGTCGAATACGCCTATGTTTGAACAAACCTGGTCAAGAGGGTAGTAACGCTATGTTTTCTTTTGTCGAATACGCCTATGTTTGAACAGGAAGCCCCCAAGTGACATACTGAACATTTGTGCTCGTCAGGGACCTATGTTTGAGCTATGCTGTGCATCCAACTCTCTTTGGTCCCTGTAATTTTCCTGAGAGCTCGAACTTGCGGGAGATGGATATTCTTCTTGAGCCGGAGTTTTAAATCGGATTTGAGAGCTTCAGAGCTTTGTGGGAGACAGATTTTCCTTGAGCGGGATTGTGAACGGGAATCCTTCTTTTTAAGCCAGAAATTTTTCTGACGGCCTTTAATTTTTTACCAATATGGCGGTAGCCTCCAGGACAGGGTTATCTTCCTTCCAATGACCCGGGGTCTTTTACTTGCTTTACTTTAAACTGTCAGTCATTTACTGAGTCATGTCATCATAGCCCCCGAGTCTCAAGGCGACTCGAGGAGTTGGCTTCAGATTCTCCATATTTGACCATAGCATAGGGTGTATATCATTGGTGCTGATAGCGCGATGTGAATCCACAGAAGGTTGAGGTGACTGCGGCGGGCTATAAATGATCCCGTATGAGCCATGTCAGTAACTCGGCCAATGGTTCCTTCCAACTGGCTGTTTGAAGTTAACCAAACTATAGTGGTGGCGACTTGTGCGCCTTCCCATTGAGCCATCCAGTGCAGACGGCGGCTGATAACATATGATAATTTGCCTCCAATCTGTTGAAAGAAAATCGGGCTACCCGAGCAGTGACTTGCTCATACTCAATAAACAGCTCATGCAGACAGGTACGGTCCGGTGTGTTGATGTAGACCAGGCTGGGAGAGACGAACGGCAAAGACGATCGCAATATCAAAGGCAATATAGACAGATGAGTCGGCCACGACGTTTTAAGCCAGCGCGGACGGACGAGTCAGCCACGTCATGTTGATATAAATTGGGCCGCAAAAGCGACGGCTTGCACATATATTCGTCGAGCTTGATGGCATGGTCAGATGCATGATAATGGTGGCACGGGCTATATACCCATGACACAACCACCGCTCTTGTAGTGAACAATTGTCCTGCATCAAAAAATATCACAAGCCAGAGTAATTGTTGTTTGTCAAAAAATAATATGTGCTAAAAATAGTCAGGAAAAATAGCACCTGATATTTTTCGCTGGATGAATAGGATGCTGGTGTTGGATGATAATGGACATAGTCATCGGACATAAAAGACAGTCGTACTGATGCACGTTTAATTTCATTTGATCTTAATCTCACATAGAGTGGTTGTAGGAGCTATGATCAGTGGGACTTGTGCCCTGATTCATGTATGATGATGTAGAGAATACGTCATCCATGTTGTAGAAAATTTTGGTTTGATCAAATGATGCATCCATTGCTTCGTATGGTTCTACTATGTTGAACCAGGGCATGTACACACATTGCCGCGATGATAGCGACTTGAAGCGGAGATGCGGCTACAGCGGCTCCGTAGAGGTGGAGTGAAGCGACGGCATCTACTTGGCGCGCCGGCAACTTGGAAGAGGCCTAGCGGAGGTGGCTTAACACACCAGTGTGGCTCATAGGCGAAGGCGGTTTTAACACACTAGTGCGGCTCGGAAGGCGCCGGGTCTTTGGCGGAGGCGGCAAGCGTGGCGATGCCCGAAGCGTCATGCAGCGGAAGAGCTTAGCGACGCAGGCAGACGCCAGCAGAGGCGGCATGCGCTCATGCTAAGGCCCGGCGGTTCTCAGTTGCAAACCAGCCCGTTCCCGTGCCGCAGGGGTGAGATGAGGTGCTCGGAGGTGGCACGGACCAAGGCCAGTGGAGTAGGGCAGCTTGAGGCTGAAACGGCGGCAGCTCGAAAGGCCGACGCGCCTGCAGTAGGTCCACGGGCAGTGGCAGAGGGAACCATAGTGGCTCGCGGACGGCCACGGCAGGGGCGGCTCCAGGCAATTCAGAGCAACGGCTTAGCAAGGCGGGTCACCAAGGCAGGTCCAGCACACCAAGGGTGAAATCCGAAGGTGAGGAAGAGCAGGCGTGGCCGGCGAATCCGAGTCCGGCTATAGTTTAGAGTCTGATATGATGCTTCGTTCAATTTGACTAGTACTGAATACGGGCATCTCACACCGGAGCAAGTTCAATCGAACTCGTCACTGTTGATCAATATGATGTGTTTGAGTCGCCGAATCCAAATCGTCTTCTACTTGCAAGTTTTTTCACCGGTGTTTGATGAAGCAGCCCAACCACGCTGGAGAAATTTTGACCCCTTAACCACGCACCTGATGAACTTCTTGTTTTTCTTTCTTTCTTGATTCGGTCAATGGATATAATAACAGGCCTACTAGAGACGTATAATTGCAGTACGTCTGTTGGTCTTGGCGACTTGAAATCGAGCAAATCACACAACAACAGCGGACAAAAAACCGCAACCCTAACTTTTATCTTGAACTTAAATCCCACAGGTTGTAACTCCGGACTAATGAACATGAAGCTGGCATAGATCCTTGGCAATAACAAGTCTTCTTCATCCGAAAAATTGCAAACCTCTCGATCCCTGGGAAAGATCCCTTCAAGAACACAACACCACCGTGCGTAGGCCCCATGGTGGGCGCCAACTATCGTGGATTTGTCACGGTAGATGTCCTCATTGAAAGGACTTAGTCATGAGGCCAACACATCTATGTGGTAGCTTGAGAGGGGTTGAGTGGGACGAGAGACGCGAGGTTTTAACCAGGTTCGGCCCCTCACGGAGGTGGTAAAAGCCTACATCCTGCTTCATTGATATTGATGATGATGATCATGATTACACGGGTGCTCTATCTCGAGAGCTATTGAGTTGTCTGTCTAAACCTAACTTGTAAAAACTTATGAAACTTGTCCCTCTTGGGGTGCCCTGCCCTCCTTATATATGTTGAAGGCGCAGCTTACATGACTAGTCCTATTAGGATTAGGATTACTCTATTACAAGTGGAGTCCTAGTCTTGCTTCCTTTGTAGTAGAATATTCCTTACGCCTTCCATCTTAAGCCAGCCCACCATAACGTAAGCGCGCCTTCTGGGCCTTGAGCCTTCTAGACCTCCGGGTCTTGTCAGTCCTCTAACCCGCCTGCCGGGTCATCAGTGAGTCACCTGGTTCTGACGGGTCATCAGTGAATGGAGATATCCGGGCAGGTCATCAGTGAACCGCCAAGTCCAGGCGAGTCACTAGTGAGTCGCCAAGTCCGGCCGGGTCATACTTCCGGCCGGGTCATACCATGGGGTATATCCCCGACAAGTTCGGATTTGATGTCCCCATCGGGAGTGAGTAATTCCTTCATAGGCTCGCTAGTCAGTGAGGAGCTGGATGAGATTCATCATGTAATTGAGTTAGTTTTGTTAGGGCTTGATCCCTAGTATCCATTATGTTCTGAGATTTGTTGCTATGGATGTTGTTATGACTTTGCCATGCCTAATGCTTGTCACTTTGGGCCCGGGTGCCATGATTCCAGATCTGAACCATTTATGTTATCACCATTATATCCATGTTCTAGATCCGATCTTGCAAGTTATAGTCACCTACTACGTGTTATGATCCGGCAACCCCGGAGTGACAATAGTTGGGACACTTCCCGGTGATAACCGTACTTTGAGGAGTTCATGTATTCACTATGTGTTAATGCTTTGTTCCGGTTCTCTATTAAAAGGAGGCCTTAATATCCCTTAGTTTCCAATAGGACCCCGCTGCCACGGGAGGGTAGGACAAAAGATGTCATGCAAGTTCTTTCCATAAGCATGTATGACTATTTACGGAATACATGCCTAAATTATATTTATGAACTGGAGCTAGTGCCGTATCGCCCTAGGTTATGACTGTTATATGATGAATATCATCCAACAAATTCACCGATCCAATGCCTACAAATTTCTCTTATATTTTTTCTGCTAAGTTACTACTGTTTCTGTTACTATTGCAGTTGCTACAAAATCATTGGTATCACTATTACCGTTACTATTGTTGTTGCTACTACTATCAAAGCCATCATACTACTTTGCTACTGATCACGTTGCTGTAGATAATTAATCTCCAGGTGTGGTTGAATTGACAACTCAGTTGCTAATACCTGCAAATATTGTTTGGCTCCCCTTGTGCCGAATCAATAAATTTTGGTTGAATATTCTATCCTCGAAAACTGTTGCAATCCCCTATACTTGTGGGTTATCAATATGTAACATGGTTATTTAAGTAGTGTCATTTTTTTGCAGCGGCATATGATTAACAACATCATCTCATATGTTATCAATGGCATTAGAGTGACAGAATGAAAAAGTGCCATTAACTAAGAAGTGCCATCACATCAAATCAACACTGGCACTAGATTAACGGGGGCTTACATTAACAATGCATAACAATTGCATTATTACTTTGTGATGACAGATTGGGAGTAGCACTTGATTAGTATGTACGTGCACGGTTAACAGGAACAATCGTTCTAACAAAGGGTGATACAGAAAGGAGAAACACATCGTCATGTCAACCATTGCGCAATTAAATTTTGTGCAGTTCAACGAAGATGCAGCTATGTTTACCGCCTGTCAAGTCCAAATGGTACGAAACTTGACAGGCGGTCTACCGGTAGTAAACCAAGGCCGCTTGGCAAGACTCGGTCCAATCCGGAAATGTTTAATCCCCACACATGAAAGAAAGGTAGAAATGACCACCGGAGAAGAACGGAACGCCGGATTGCAAAACGGACAACGGGGAAAATGCTCGGATGCATGAGACGAACACGTATGCAAATGAAATGCGCATGATGACATGATATGCAATGCATGACACGCAAGAATGACAAGGCAACACCAGTGAATAACTGAACGACACCTGGCACATCGGTCTCGGGGCGTTACAACACTCCACCACTACGAGAGGATCTCGCCCCGAGATCTAGAATGGAACCGGAGGGAAAAACGGAAGAGAAAGAGAAGAGGTATAACTAAGTTGCTTCTCTGACCAACGAGTGAAACCAGAGAACCTTGCAAAGGTTGAATGAATTCGAGAAAAGAATACAATGAAGGTGACGAAGCTGAAAACACTCTGTTAGAAAAGAGGAACAAGGGAGAACAACTTCGGGCAGCACTCCGATTGAAAAGAAAAGGAATTGAATAATAACTTGATAAGATGAGAAGACACTTGATCAAATCACAATACACTACCTCCGGAACTATTGAAAGAATGGCACAAGGGGTAAGAACGATTTTTGACAGCACTCCGGTTAAATGGATAAGCAGAGGAAAGGAAAATGATCTTGACAAAACAAGTAGATGGGTTGAAGAGGGCAACATTGCAATACCTCCGGAACAAAAGTAAGAATGGAATGGAATGAACGAGGAAACAAAATCTTGAGAGAGCACACTTACAACATATTCTTGAATGGAGTTGTTGGATTATCAACAACGAAAGGATAAGCTTGATGTGGGCTTATGGAATACATCTCAAAATTATGAGCTGAAATTCTGCCAATAACGGAAAAGGAATTGGATTGGATTGAACAAGGAGACGAGAAACTATTTCACCGGGGGGATAGATGAAGAACTTGGGTCAATTATAAGCATCATAGATAGCAACAATCCTTAGGGAAGGCTTTATGTGAAATATAACCCAAGATAGCTCCAATGACGAGATTGATGGATTTAAAATACCTCATTCTTAATAATATGTGAATCATGAAACATGAACTCAAATTATTAAGAATGACATAATACCACCTCAAAACATAAGGAAGAACAATTGCACTCCGGATTAGAAAATGAAGAATGCAAGGTGAAACCTTGCGATGATTTAGATGGAGCTTCATGGAAATTAGAGCTTGGAACTCTGGGAAAGAAGGATGAGCACTTGAACCCAAGAATTTAATCATCGTGAACAAACTCCAGAAGAAAAGATTAACATAAGGATGAAACAAGAATAAGAATTACATTATGCTTATCCTTCACCAATTTAAATTGATGGCAATCATGGATTTGGCATATTGCTAATTCTCGTTGAAAAAGGACTAATATAGATATAACATAATCTTGAGAACGTCTTCAACGAACCACCGGTAGGATTGGAACAACAAATGAATTGATATGATGAACAAGGAAGAGAGATCTTGAAAGAACCACCGTAAGAATTGAAAATGAATTAAGAGAAGATAAAGAAACACCGGGAAGAATTAAAAAAATGAACGAAGATGCTCGATAGAATCTAGATACATGAGAACGAAGGGATCACGAACTGGATAGAGAATATTTGAATGATGCACCGGTAGGATTGGAGAATGAGGGCTGAAAACTGAGAAAGAATAATTATGAGATGATGGGCTCCGGAGAATCAAACTGAAAATACTCTAAATTACTAGTAACTCCAACACCTGAGACAATTCTGAAAGAATAGCAACAAGCTAGCACCACGAGTCTTGAAGAGAATGGAGCAAGATTAAAGAGAAACTCTTCTTCGGTCTTCAAAACGACGAGAAACACCACCATGAATTATTTAGACACTCCAGAAGAATCAAAACGAAGAGGTTGAACCTTGCAAAAGTTTGTGTGAAGTTGTAACGCCCCGAGACCGATGTGCCAGGTGTCATTAAGTTATTCGCTGGTGTTGCCTTGTCATTCCTTGTGTGTCATGCATTGCATATCATGTCATCATGCGCATTTCATTTGCATACGTGTTCGTCTCACGCATCGCGCATTTTCCCCGTTGTCCGTTTTGTAATCCGGCGTTCCATTCTTCTCCGGTGGTCATTTCTATCCTTTCTTGATGTGTGGGGATTAAACATTTCCGGATTGGACCGAGTCTGCCAAGCGGCCTTGGTTTACTATCCGGTAGACCGCCTGTCAAGTTTCGTACCATTTGGACTTCGTTTGATACTCCAACGGTTAACCGAGGGACCGAAAGGCCTCGTGTGTGTTGCAGCCCAACACCCTTTCAATTTGGCCCAAAACCCACCTAACTCTGCTCCATCATCTCGGTCGTTCGATCACGATCGCGTGGCCAAAAACCGCACCTCATTTGGACTCCTCCTAGCTCCCTCTATGCCTATATATACACCCCCTCCGAAATTCGCGGTTCATTCTTCCCCTAACCCTAAAAATTCTCAGATCCGCGCCGCCGGACGAAATCCCCACCTTCACCGGACATGTCCGCGCCCCTCCACGCCGCTCCAGCCAACCAGAGGCTGCCACGTCAACCTCGCCGCCGCCGCTAGCCAACCAGCGCGCGCATCTGTCCGCTCGGTGCCCACTTCGCCGCACCACGCGCAGAGCCCGCGAGGCCCGCCGCAGGCCCTCCCGGGCCCGAGGCTCCCCGCCGCGCCTCTCCTTCGTCCCCGCCGCCTCGGGCGCTTCGCGCCGCCACCGACCCTCGCCGGAACGCCGCCGCAGTGCAGCGCCGGACTTGGCTCCGGTCATCACCGACCCTCGCTGGAGTCCGCCCGTCGCCCCTTCGTTTCCCAGCCGCCGTCCAGCTCGCCTCTGCCTCGATCCGGACCCGGGGAGCCGAGCCCCGCCGGATCCGGTGCTCCTTGGCCTCCCTACCTTGCCGCACCCTGCCGGAATCCTCCATCGCCGCCATCGCCATGGATCGGGAGGAACCGATCCAGCTGGTTCCTCTCGTCGCGTCGACCTTCTGCGTGGGCCGCGCCCTCCCAAGGCCCAGCTCGCCGGCGCCCCCGCATCCAGCCCAGCTCCCTCCGTTGACCGCACCCACGTGGGCCGGCCCAATCGTCCTCCCCGCGGTCCAGCCTCGCTCGGCCTCCTCCCCAGCATCCTTCGCCAGATCCGCCGGCCTCTCTTTGCAGATGGGCCAAGGCCCAGGGTGAGCCGACCCCCAGAGCCCCCTCCTCTATTTTTTTTTCTCTGTTGGACTTGCCCAGTTTCAGCCCGATCATGTTTTTTTTCTTGTCCTGCGATTTTGTCTAATATTCCAGAGATTGCAGTTTTGCAGAATAGCCCCCTAGTTCATGCATTTAATAACTCACTAACCGTGCATCGGATTAAAATAAGTTATATATGAAACTTGCTCAGAATTTTGTGTAGATTAATAATATCCAACTTTCATCTATGTTTGAAATATTTAAAATGTTGTTTGCATTAATTTGCTCCTATGCCATGCTAAAAAGATTTAATTCATGGCTAATTAACCGTAACTCCGATTTTCATAAACTCTATATGTAAATGGGGTAGAAAAATGCCTAGTTTAACATGGTGACCTTTATTTGCATGTTAAACAACCCTAAAATAATGTTTAGGGAAGAACAGTACCAAATCTAATTTATGCACATGAGGAGTTTCCGGACTTGTTGTTTTGTTGTTCCGGCCTCATTTAAACTTGCCTAGATTAGATAGTTTCATCATGCTTCCCCTCTTGCCATGTTTAACAACATTTAATATTGTTGAGTACCTAACCGAGAGAGAACTAAATAATTGACGTGGTGTTTCGTCAATATGCAATTCGTTGCATATTGAGCTCCACTTAACTTGTAGTGTTGTTTGTGCACTTTGCCATGCCATGCTTCATTAAACCGGACATGCATCATAATTGTTTGTGCATCATGCCATGTCTATGCGTGTTGTTTACTATGTTGTTTGCTCTTTTCCGGTGTTGCTTCTCTGGGTTGGTTCCGTTAACGTCGTGTTGTGAGGACCCGTTCGTCTACGTCTGTTTGTCTTCCATGGACTCGTTCTTCTTCCTTGCGGGATTTCAGGCAAGATGATCATACCCTCGAAATCACTACTATCTTTGCTATGCTAGTTTGCTCGCTCTTTTGCTATGCCAATGCTACGATGCCTACCTTTTGCTTGTCAGGCCTCCCAAATTGCCATGTCAAACCTCTAACCCACCATGTCCTAGCAAACCGTTGATTGGCTATGTTACCGCTTGGCTCAGCCCCTCTTATAGCGTTGTTAGTTGCAGGTGAAGATTTGAAGTTTGTTCCTTGTGTACATGGATATGTTGTTCCTTGTGGAACATGTTTACTTGTTGGGATATCACTATATATCTTATTTAATTAATGCATCTATATACTTGGTAAAGGGTGGAAGGCTCGGCCTTATGCCTGGTGTTTTGTTCCACTCTTGCCACCCTAGTTTCCGTCATATCGGTGTTATGTTCCCGGATTTTGCGTTCCTCACGTGGTTGGGCTATAATGGGAACCCCTTGACAGTTCGCCTTAAGTAAAGCTCCTCCAGCAATGCCCAACATTGGTTTTACCATTTGCCACCTAGCCTTTTCTTTTCCCTTGGGAGTCGCGCTCGTGAGGGTCATCATTATTTTACCCCCTCGGGCCAGTGCTCCTGTGAGTGTTGGTCCAACTGAGAGATGTCCGAGGCTACCAGGGGCAACTCAGGGCTGGCTTACCCGACGTCTTGCTCATCTGAGTGTGCCCTGAGAAAGAGATATGTGCAGCTCCTATCGGGATTTGTCGGCACATTCGGGCGGTGTTGCTGGTCTTGTTTTACCCTGTCGAAATGTCTTGTTGTACCGGGATACCGAGTCTGATCGGAATGTCTCGGGTGGAGGTCTATTCCTTCGTTGACCGTGAGAGCTTGTCATGGGCTAAGTTGGGACACCCCTGCAGGGATTTGAACTTTCGAAAGCCGTGCCCGCGGTTATGGGCAGATGGGAATTTGTTAACGTCCGGTTGTAGAAAACCTGAAGTCGACCTTAATTAAAAATGAATCAACAACGTGTGTAACCGTGATGGTCTCTATCCGGCGGAGTCCGAGAAGTGAACATGGTTGTTGGAGTTATGCTTGGCGTAGGTAGTCCAGGATCACTTCTTGATCATACTTTCTCGACCGTGCCTTGCCTTCTCTTCTCGCTCTCATTTGCGTATGTTAGCCACCATATATGCTAGTCGCTTGCTGCAGCTCCACCTCATACCTTTTACCTTACCCATAAGCTTAAATAGTTTTGATCGCGAGGGTGCGAGATTGCTGAGTCCCCGTGGCTCACAGATACTTCCAAAACCAGCTTGCAGGTGCTGATGAGACTGTGCAGTTGACGCAACCAAGCTCAGGAGGAGCTCGATGAATATCTTGTCCTTTGTGGTGTTTCGTTCTAGTTGATCAGTAGTGGAGCCCAGTTGGGGTCGATCGGGGACCTTGTCGCATTTGGGGTTCTTCTTTTATTTTGGTTCCGTAGTCGGACCATGAGTGTATTTGGATGATGTAATGTTTATTCATGTAATTGTGTGAAGTGGCGATGTAAGCCAACTATTGTTATCTCACCTTTTATTACTATATTACATGGGTTGTTTGTGAAGATTTCCTAACTTGCGACATATGCCTTCAATGCGATTATGCCTCTAAGTCGTGCCTCGACACGTGGGAGCTATAGCCGCATCGAGGGTGTTACAAGTTGGTAATCAGAGCCTTCCCCGACCTTAGGAGCCCCATTGCTTGATCGTTTTTAGCAGCGAGTTGTGTCTAGAAAAATGTTTTGAGTCATTTAGGAATTATATATCGGAGAGTTTAGGAATTCTTTTTACTTCCTAGTCTCCTCATCGCTCTGGTAAGGCATCCTGACGTAGAGTTTTGACTCTTCTCTTCTCAAATTTCACTAAATTTAGGATCACGCGGGTATCTTGGAATCGTTCCGATGGGTTTATGATGAGAACATTGTCTTGGTGCCTCCTGTCAGGGGTTTAGTGGAAGTGTCCTAGGGGAGTTGAGCTCTGAGGTGTTGTCATCATAATTTTATCGTTGCAGTTCTGGAATACCTGAGTTTAGTTCCGACATCGAAAATCTCTTTTATGCAGTTCGTTGGTGAGATAACCTCGACGCCACCCAGTACTGGGGCGGGAGTTCGGGTATCGCCATAACTTGTATAACAGATGCTTTTCGAAGGTTGAGGTAGATGATTTCCGAAGGTTTCTTGGTTATGTGTTGAAGGATGGATACAGCTGGATGTAGGATTTGCTAGTTTTGGGTGAGATATTATGCTTCCCCTGTATCCCCAACACCTGATTGCATAACCGGAATTTTGGGAGTTTCATAGGTGGGAATTCAAGTAGCTCTTAGATTCTTTCCGACAGATGTATGATATGAAATTGGGTTCGACGTCTAGTGGTCCGCCTATTCACGGTCGTTTTACAGTGGTCTCGTTGTGTCTTTAAAGAGTCATTGGCTATGCCGACTCGGAGACGCTTCTGTCATGTGGACTGTCCTTGCACATGATGGTGACTGTACGATTGAGCCCGTGTAGGCCCCACCACGAAAAACTTTCGACGAAATCTCTATCATATGTTTGTTTCCGGCTTATTCTGCAAGCCAATCCTTTGTTTTGTTTTGAGTTGTGGTATTCGAGTTGCTTCGAAGTCAAGTGTTGATTCCATACCTTCTCTAAGCGGTGTTCTCATACTCCGATGTGAATACTAATCCTTCTCGATCATCGAGTTTGTCATTTCAATTTCTTTTCAACCGGCGTGTTTCTCTTCAAGTGGATCCGATCATTTCAACTCCCGCAAGATCAATTATCACTTCTTCTCAACGGTGTTCGTTTCATCTATTCCAAATTGTCTTTGTTTTTCCCACCCTCCCTCCCTTGCTTTTCTCCGAGGACTCATATATCTCAATCAAGTATCATGTTATTGTTGGGAGACTTCTCCATTCTTTTCCTTCAATATTTGTATCCGGTGATTCTCATAAAGATACTAACGGAGCTTCTAGCTCATCATTCTTCGTTTCTTTTATCTTCGCCGGTGGTTTCAAGTCAAGTTTTGGTGATCCTACCCTTTCCTCATTTCAATGCCTTCTCATACCGGTGCACCTCATAATAATTCACTTCTCACTATTCATTTGTTCCGGCGTGCTCAAGCTTTCTCAAAAGGCTCGTCTTGTCATTCAAGATTCGTTCAACCTATTTCGAGGTTGTTATCTCATTCAAGTCATTTTATTCAACTGGTGCAACCTCTCTTTCAAATCATTCTATGGTGTTTCTTTTGAGTGGGCCCTAACCCACAGGTCTTTTCCCAGGATCTTACCTGACTCTTCTTATTTTCCCGGAGGTATTCTCAAATTCTTTTCGAAGTTTGACGTAAGAATGAATTGTCATCAGTCCTATGTTTTCCTCCAAGATTTTTTTCAAATTCTTTTCATAATTGGCTCAACCTCTTCGTTTTGATTCTTCCGGAGTGTCTAAATAATTCATGGTGGTGTTTCTCTTCGTTTTGAAGACCGAAGAAGAGTTTCTCTTTAATCTTGCTCCATTCTCTTCAAGACTCGTGGTGCTAGCTTGTTGCTATTCTCTCATAATTGTTTCGGTTGTGGGAATTCTTTTCAACCATCCGGAGTAATTCAGAGTATTTTCAGTTTGATTCTCCGGAGCCCATCATCTCATAATTATTCTTTCTCAGTTTTCAGCCCTCATTCTCCAATCCTACCGGTGCATCATTCAAATATTCTCTATTCAGTTCGTGATCCCTTCGTTCTCATGTATCTAGTTTGTCTCAAGCACCTTCGTTCATTTGCAAATTCTTACCGGTGATGCACCCCAACTTCGAGCATTTTTAATTCTTACGGTGGTTCGTTCAAGATTTCTTTTTCTTTCTTATCATATCAATTTATTCGTTGTTTCAACCCTTCCGGTGGTTCGTTCGATACCTTCCCAAGTCTGATGTTATATCTCTCTTAATCTTTTCTACAAGAATAAGGAATAGGCCAAATCCGTTGATTGTCATCAATTTAATTGGCGAAGGATACACATAATATAATTCTTATTCTTGTTTCATCGAGTTTGTTCAATTCCTGTTTTTTTTCCGGAGTGACTCATCATACTTATTCTTGGTTTCAATAGCTCATCTTTCTTTTCCGGAGTTCCAACCTCTTTCAATTATATTATCACGGATATCTACCTAAATCATTGCAAGGATTCACCTTGTGTTTTCAATTTCTCTTTCTTTTCATTCCTTTTGGTTACCGGAGTTCTTCATGAAGGTTCTACATGATGGTTCATCAAGGATTTAATTCTTTCTCCAAGTGTTCATTGAGATTCCTTTCAAAAGGAGCTCAAGCTTTCTTCATCTTGCTATCCGGAGTGCAATTCTTTCTTCCATATCATTGGAGGTGGTATTATGTCATTCTTGATATTTTGAATTCATGTTTCATGATTCACATGTTGTCATGAATGAGATATTTTAAATCCATCAATCTCGTCATTGGAGCTATGTTGGGTTATATTTCACCTTAAGCTTTCCCTATGGACTGTTGCTATCTATGGTGCTCATAAATGACCCACGTTCTTCATTTATCCTCCCGGTGATATAGTTCTCGTCTCCTTGTTCTTACCAATCAAACTCTTTTTCCCGTGAGTGGCAGGTTGTCACCTCATAATTTGAGATGTATTCCATAAGACCATATCAAGCTTATTCTTTTCATTGTTGGTTTCAACAATTCCGTTCGACCATCTTCTAAAGATGCTTTGTCGAGCTCTTTTGTGGCAGATGTTGGCATTTTCTTCTCCATTCTCCTATTGTAATGATCTGACTTCTATTCTATTCTCCTGGAGTCTATTGATGTTGCTCTTCTCAACCCATCATCTCGTTTGTCTAAGATCGTGTTCTTTTCATCCTTATCTTTTTAACCGGAGTGTTGTGCCCTCTTTTCAAGTTCTCTCATCTTATCAAGTTTTGCGTCCCTTCTTCAAACCGAAGTGCTGCCCAAATTTGTAATTCCTTGTTTTCCTCTTCCCTACCGAGTGCGTTCAACTTCATTCATCTCCATTGTATTCTTTTATCGATATGGATTAACCTCTTCAAGGTTCTTTGTTTTTACTCTTTTGTCAAGAAGCAACTTAGTTTACCGCTTCTCTTTCTCTTCCGTTTTCCCTTCGGTGCCATTCTAGATCTCGGGCGAGATCCTCTCGTAGTGGTGGAGTGTTGTAACGCCCCGAGACCGATGTGCCAGGTGTCGTTCAGTTATTCGCTGGTGTTGCCTTGTCATCCTTGAGTGTCATGCATTGCATATCATGTCATCATGCGCATTTCATTTGCATACGTGTTCGTCTCATGCATCCGAGGTTTCCCCGTGTCCGTTTTGCAATCCGCGTTCCGTTCTTCTCCGGTGGTCCATTTCTACTCTTTCTTCATGTGTGGGGATTAAATTTCCGGATTTGGACGAGTCTTGCCAAGCGTCCTTGGGTTTACTACCGGTAAGACCGCCTGTCAAGTTTCGTACCCTTTGGACTTCGTTTGATACTCCACGGTTAACGAGGGGACCGAAAAGGCCTCGTGTGTGTTGCAGCCAACACCCTTCAATTTGGCCCAAAACCCACCTAACTCTTCTCCATCATCTCGGTCGTTCGATCACGATCGCGTGGCCAAAAACCGCACCTCATTTGGACTCTCCTAGCTCCCTCTATGCCTATATATACACCCCCTCCGAAATTCGTGGTTCATTCTTCCCCTGACCCTAAAAATTCTCAGATCCGCGCCGCCGGACGAAATCCCCACCTTCGCCGGACATGTCCGCGCCCCTCCACGCTGCTCCAGCCAACCAGAGGCTGCCACGTCACCTCGCCGCCGCCGCTAGCCAACCAGCGCGCGCCATCTGTCCGCTCGGTGCCCACTTCGCCGCACCACGCCGCAGAGCCCGCGAGGCCCGCCGCAGGCCCTCCCGGGCCCGAGGCTCCCCGCCGCG
>NW_024112880.1:0-9720 GCF_003073215.2 Triticum urartu | reverse complement strand
CCGGCACTTTGCTGGATCGGAGTCCGGGGATCGTCATCGAGCTGAACGTGTGCTAAGAACTCGGAGGTGCCGTAGTTTCGGTGCTTGATCGGTCGGGCCATGAAGACGTACGACTACATCAACCGCGTTGTGCTAACGCTTCCGCTTGTCGGTCTACAAGGGTACGTAGATCACACTCTCCCCTCTCGTTGCTATGCATCACCATGATCTTGCGTGTGCGTAGGAATTTTTTTGAAATTACTACGTTCCCCAACAGTGGCATCCGAGCCTAGGTTTTATGTGTTGATGTTATATGCACGAGTAGAACACAAGTGAGTTGTGGGCGATATAAGTCATACTGCTTACCAGCATGTCATACTTTGGTTTGCGGTATTGTTGGATGAAGCGGCTCGGACCGACATTACGCATACGCTTACGCGAGACTGGTTCTACCGACGTGCTTTGCACACAGGTGGCTGGCGGGTGTCAGTTTCTCCAACTTTAGTTGAACCAAGTGTGGCTACGCCCGGTCCTTGCGAAGGTTAAAACAACACCAACTTGACAAACTATCGTTGTGGTTTTGATGCGTAGGTAAGATTGGTTCTTGCTTAAGCCCGTAGCAGCCACGTAAAACTTGCAACAACAAAGTAGAGGACGTCTAACTTGTTTTTGCAGGGCATGTTGTGATGTGATATGGTCAAGACATGATGCTAAATTTTATTGTATGAGATGATCGTGTTTTGTAACCGAGTTATCGGCAACTGGCAGGAGACATATGGTTGTCGCTTTATTGTATGCAATGCAATTGCGTGTAATGCTTTACTTTATCACTAAGCGGTAGCGATAGTCGTGGAAGCATAAGATTGGCGAGACGACAACGATGCTACGATGGTGATCAAGGTGTCGCGCCGGTGACGATGGTGATCACGACGGTGCTTCGAAGATGGAGATCACAAGCACAAGATGATGATGGCCATATCATATCACTTATATTGATTGCATGTGATGTTTATCTTTTATGCATCTTATCTTGCTTTGATTGACGGTAGCATTTTAAGATGATCTCACTAATTATCAAGAAGTGTTCTCCCTGAGTATGCACCGTTGCGAAAGTTCTTCGTGCTGAGACACCACGTGATGATCGGGTGTGATAGGCTCTACGTTCAAATACAACGGGTGCAAAACAGTTGCACACGCGGAATACTCAGGTTATACTTGACGAGCCAAGCATATACAGATATGGCCTCGGAACACGGAGACCGAAAGGTCGAGCGTGAATCATATAGTAGATATGATCAACATAGTGATGTTCACCAATGAAATTACTCCATCTCACGTCATGATCGGAGATGGTTTAGTTGATTTGGATCACGTGATCACTAAGAGGATTAGAGGGATGTCTATCTAAGTGGGAGTTCTTTCGTAATATGATTAATTGAACTTAAATTTATCATGAACTTAGTACCTGATAGTATCTTGCTTGTTTATGTTTGGTTGTAGATAGATGGCCCGTGTTATTGTTCCGTTGAATTTTAATGCGTTCCTTGAGAAAGCAAAGTTGAAAGATGATGGTAGCAATTACACGGACTGGGTCCCTAACTTGAGAATTATCCTCATTGTTTCACAAAAGAATTATGTCCTGGAAGCACCGCTGGGTGCCAGGCCTGCTGCTGAGCAACACCAGATGTTATGAACGTCTGGCAGAGCAAAGCTGATGACTACTCGATAGTTCAGTGTGCCATGCTTTACGGCTTAGAATCGGGACTTCAACGACGTTTTGAACGTCATGGAGCATATGAGATGTTCCAGGAGTTGAAGTTAATATTTCAAGCAAATGCCCGGATTGAGAGATATGAAGTCTCCAATAAGTTCTATAGCTGCAAGATGGAGGAGAACAGTTCTGTCAGTGAGCATATACTCAAAATGTCTGGGTATAATAATCACTTGATTCAATTGGGAGTTAATCTTCCAGATGATTGTGTCATTGACAGAATTCTCCAATCACTACCAAGCTACAAGAGCTTCGTGATGAACTATAATATGCAAGGGATGAATAAGACTATTCCCGAGCTCTTCGCAATGCTGAAAGCTACGGAGGTAGAAATCAAGAAGGAGCATCAAGTGTTGATGGTCAACAAGACCACTAGTTTCAAGAAAAAGGGCAAAGGGAAGAAGAAGGGGAACTTAAAAAGAACAGCAAGCAAGTTGCTACTCAAGAGAAGAAACCCAAACCTGGACCTAAGCCTGAAACTGAGTGCTTCTACTACTGCAAGCAGACTGGTCACTGGAAGCGGAACTGCCCCAAGTATTTGGCGGATAAGAAGGATGGCAAGGTGAACAAAGGTATATGTGATATACATGTTATTGATGTGTACCTTACTAATGCTCGCAGTAGCACCTGGGTATTTGATACTGGTTCTGTTGCTAATATTTGCAACTCGAAACAGGGACTACGGATTAAGCGAAGATTGGTTAAGGACGAGGTGACGATGCGCGTGGGAAACGGTTCCAAAGTCGATGTGATCGCTCGGCACGCTACCTCTACATCTACCTTCGGGATTAGTATTAGACCTAAATAATTGTTATTTGGTGCCAGCGTTAAGCATGAACATTATATCTGGATCTTGTTTGATGCGAGACGGTTATTCATTTAAATCAGAGAATAATGGTTGTTGTATTTATATGAGTAATATCTTTTATGGTCATGCACCCTTAAGAGTGGTCTATTCTTATTGAATCCTGATAGTAGTGACACACATATTCATAATGTTGAAGCCAAAAGATGCAGAGTTGATAATGATAGTGCAACTTATTTGTGGCACTGCCGTTTGGGTCATATCGGTGTAAAGCGCATGAAGAAACTCCATACTGATGGACTTTTGGAACCACTTGATTATGAATCACTTGGTACTTGCGAACCGTGCCTTATGGGTAAGATGACAAAAACACCGTTCTCCGGTACTATGGAGAGAGCAACAGATTTGTTGGAAATCATACATACAGATGTATGTGGTCCGATGAATGTTGAGGCTCGTGGCGGATATCGTTATTTTCTCACCTTCACAGATGACTTAAGCAGATATGGGTATATCTACTTAATGAAACATAAGTCTGAAACGTTTGAAAAGTTCAAAGAATTTCAGAGTGAAGTTGAAAATCATCGTAACAAGAAAATAAAATTCCTACGATCTGATCGTGGAGGAGAATATTTGAGTTACGAGTTTGGTGTACATTTGAAACAATGCGGAATAGTTTCGCAACTCACGCCACCCGGAACACCACATAATGGTGTGTCCGAACATGTCGTAATCGTACTTTACTTGATATGGTACGATCTATGATGTCTCTTACTGATTTACCGCTATCGTTTTGGGGTTATGCTCTCTAGAGACGGCCGCATTCACGTTAAATAGGGCACCATCAAAATCCGTTGAGACGACGCCTTATGAACTGTAGGTTTGCCAAGAAACCAAAGTTGTCGTTTTTGAAAGTTTGGGGTTGCGATGCTTATGTGAAAAAGTTTCAACCTGATAAGCTCGAACCCAAATCGGAGAAATGTGTCTTCATAGGATATCCAAAGAAAACTAATGGATACACCTTCTATCACAGATCCGAAGGCAAAACTTTTGTTGCTAAATTCGGAAACTTTCTAGAGAAGGAGTTTCTCTCGAAAGAAGTGAGTGGGAGGAAAGTAGAACTTGATGAGGTTACTGTACCTGCTCCCTTATTGGAAAGTAATACATCACAGAAACCAGTTTCTGTGACACCTACACCAATTAGTGAGGAAGCTAATGATGATGATTATGAAACTTCAGAACAAGATACTACTGAACCTCGTAGATCAACCAGAGTAAGATCCACACCAGAATGGTACGGTAATCCTGTTCTGGAAGTCATGCTACTAGATCATGATGAACCTACGAACTATGGAGAAGCGATGGTGAACCCAGATTCCGCAAAATGGCTTGAAGCCATGAAATCTGAGATGGGATCCATGTATGAGAACAAAGTATGGACTTTGGTTGACTTACCTGCGCTACTACTACTTACTTAGTAGTATCGCCGGTTTTATATCCATCGCTAATACTATGGCCTATCCCGGGGGCATTGTTGGAGACCATTTAGTAGCAGCGCGGTTTTTATACCCCTCGCTACTACTAATTAGCAGTAGCGCCCACTTTTAAACCGCGCTACTGATAAACTTATACAAAGATTAGTGTGTTCTACTATCTTTCTAGTTTTGTCAAGTCGATGTCTACAATGGCTTATATCTTGTCCTTTCTTATATGAACGAAAAATGTATTACCATGCAATTTTGTTGTTGTTGTTTCACCGTTCTGTATCTATAGCTATTTTTCATGGTCTATTTATGCATAATTACACCACGCGTGCTCCGTTTCTGTTTGGTACTTATGTTGCATGGTAGTGAGCTCCACATCCAGCTATATATAACCGCCGCGTCCAATTCTGACTCCAAATCGGTCCATGTAACAATTCATGAATTCAGTTGGAAAGGATCCTTGTACTGGCAACTCACTGGCCGCAAGAGAGAAAATGAGTTTTGTTTTTCTTTCTTTTTTCCATTTGATCCAAATAAAATGGATCGGGTTCTATTATCAAGAGCTAACGGAGCAAAAACAAAGAAAATAGCAAGACCATGAATGAGTGAACAAGCTACAGCGGTGCCGTGATCTAGCACAGGTGGCCAAGAGAAGTAACCCGGCCAAGTACGAATGTGAGCATGTCCTCGTCAAATGCTTGCACATGTGCCTTACAGACGTCTCTAAGACGAAATTCCATGTTCGCACTTACAACTGGAGACTAGAGATTATCTATTCGTCCGCGTGTTTTTACAGCCGCTGAGCAGCGAACCAACGTGGTGTGAACCACACAAATTCGCTAGAAAGTTCAACCAAGAGCACTTAATGAAATGAAGATTCTAGAGCCATCTTATTATTGTCTTGTTTGCCGTATATATAAAAACAGCCGCGCACATATGATTCCATTCCATTGATCGATGGCATATTGGAAGATTCACACTGTCCTACCAGACATGCAGACACGATCATGTCACATTATTGAACGGAGAAAACAGACCGTAATAATAATAACTAGTAGCAAGAGTAGCATGCATGTATAGAGTTACGGACCACCCTAGCAAATGTGCAGCTGAACATACTTTTGGCGTCGTGGTTAAGGATGTGTTTGGCCATGCATGGATTATCATACTACCTTCCTAATGTATCATACTCTCTCTGTTCCTAAATGTAGGTCTTTTTAGACATTTCAAATGGACTACAACATACGGATGTATGTGGACATATTTTTTACCGAAAAAGAATTTCCCCGCTTTGTATTCCAAAGCAACCAGCCAACATAGTATACATCTCGACGCTGGGCCGAGCAGCACAACAAGCCCAAAGACAAAAAGAAGAAGAAACATAATGCCAACAACGGCAGCTCGACAAAGCGCGGAAGGCCCGCCACCGCCGCGCCCTTCGGAAACACCCCACCACAGCCCAAGGCTCCGAGTGCCGCATACCAAGTAGCACCTTCAAGAAGGTATGCGACGCCGACGACGCTGCTGCCCGGACAAGTCCTAGAGTTTCCCCCGGTATGCGGAGGAAAGTAGAGGATGGCTACCCCCCACCGGTGTCACCACATTGGCCCCGGACGAACCGGCAGGGATTTCTCCCGCACACCAAACACCACCCCCCCATCCGGAGCCAACCAACCAAACAACCACCCAATGCGCCACCGCGGTTGCGCCACCGCCCACGCCGTCTCACTACGAGCACCACCATGAGGCCGAGAAAACCGGAGAGAAGCGCCACGTGACGAGAGCAGCAGCACCAAGGCCGAGTGGAAGGGAACCACCTCCACCGCCGTTGTGCAAGGAGTCGTGCCTCCGGCACTGTCGCGGTAGCCGACCGGACACGGCAGCGGGGCATACCAGGCCACCCCTGGCCCGGCCAGGCCCGAAACGGCCCGCTAAGCCCCGCCGGTCGTGCTGCAGCAAGCTGGCATCGGTGCCGCCAGCCCCCGTCGCGCAACACCGCTCCCCTGCATCCCAGGGAATCACGCCGCCAACCAGCCCCGCCGCCGGCCCGCCCAGGCAGATGGGCCCCGTAGGGCCTAGATCTGGGCCGAGCGCCGCCGCCAGGACAAGGCACAGTGCCACCCCGCCGCCAACGGCGGCGCCGCCACCCAGCCGGCCGCCCGCTCTGCGACAAGGAACCCCGCCGCCAGCTGGACCGCCGCCGCCTAGGAGCACCCCCCGGAGCAACTCCGCCCCGCGCCGGAGCCACGGGGAGGGGAAGGGAGGAGGGGGGCGGGGGGGGGCGCGGGGGCGGGGGAGGGGAGAGGGGGGGAGGGGGGGGGGGGCGGGGGGGGGGGGGGGGGGGGGGGGGGGCGACGCGGTCGCGAGAGAGGAAGTACAGGCAGACGAGGACGCGGTCCGATCACACCTTATGGACTCATTCAGCACCGTATACATATTTTATAACGTAGATTCACTTATTTTGCTCCGTATGTAGTCACTTCTTGGAATCTCTAAAAAGACTTATATTTGGGAGGGGAGGGAGTATAATAGTATTATTGATGACATTAATTATTGTCATGCATTACACATAATAGCATAACATTTATTATGATATCAAACTCGCTCATGCTATGAGGCTGTTTGTAATGGGTAGTCTCATAAGTTAGTATTATACATATGATAGTACCTCTCTAATGTATCATCCCATATATTAGTATCACAGATTACATTATTTGTAGCCATGCATTACACATAATAGCATAACATTTATTATGATATGGTATCATGATATGATACTCAACCTTTTCTTTCTTCATTTAATTGTATGTCACCTCATCAAAATTACTTGGTTGACATGCATAATACTAGATATGATACTACCATTACGACCAACCTAAGGCAACCAGTCTCTGAACGGTCCGAGCACATGTAGGATGTAGTCTCTAGCAATGGTCAGATATACTTCGGAACAGGTTGATAGGGCATAGTCGTCCAGCGAGAGATCTGGCTTGAAACCTTACACGTCGCTCGGGGACTTTGCCCTAATTGTAGTCGAAAAGGGCTGACAACTTGGTTGGGGGGTTGGGGGCATGGATAACCCACCTTGAGCTAAGCTTGCCCGGGCTGAGGAGCTAGATGACCATGCTTTGCACCACGGGATAGTGATGGTTGCGTTCATTTTGGTATGCAGAGGTCTGATATATGTTCAGCACAGTTGTATCATCTTGATATAACGATCGAATGAAAGCGTCATTTATCAAAAAAGAAACTATTGAGAATTACTTTGTCTCCTTCTTCCCTGGAAGAAATACCGAGCTCATTTTGTACTTGTTAATTAGCGAACTGCCCAATCAATAATCAGGAAATATATCATGCAAATTATACACGCAAGACTTGACTGGATGTATTGAAAAATTAATTTTACTCCGACTTGGAAGGATCAAGGAAAAAACTACCATATATATACACATCGGCTAGTCAAATGAAGGAAAATTCCGCCATGATAGTTATACCATCTGCATACCAGTAGTTGTTTATGTAGAATATCAAGACCTAGTTGCTAATTAGAGAGCTATTGCATTAAGTCCCAAAAGACTTTACCTAAGAAAACTCTCAAATGACTTGTGCTAATTTAAGTGGTATGATCAACGAAATTACACTCGACCAGACTCTTGCGAGACATTCACACATTGAGTGGATTCATCCGTACATATCGTGTTGTTTTCTAGTAATATATATTTTTGTGCATTTTTCATTAACATATATAGTTTGGGCAGATACATGTTTTTTAGGTGAGCTACTGCGGATATTTATTTATTTATGCAGGTTGAACTATTGCGGATACTAGCCAGCCTGAACCATGTACAAGCGGACCACAACATATGTCACTTGACAGGAAAATTTTATATTTTCTCAATGTTTAGCCATGTTCAGGGAATTGAACTTTAGGGTGCATTACTGAGAGGTAGAAACAACATCTGAATCAACTTTCGAATAATTATCCATTTACTGTGTGTATGTAGCTAGGTTGCTCGTAGGTTGTTCGTGCCTTTTGGTCTGTTTGAACTTCATCCAGTTTCACTTATTTCCATCTGAACTGCTGTTTTGTTATAATTATAAATAATAATGGAACCCAGCTCCCATTTGGTAGGCATATGCAAAAAAAAATCCCTGTAACTCTGAACTGCTTATGTGAAGATTTAATGACAGTGGCACTCGTATGAATTTATGCATGTATACATTAGTCTAATTAATCAGTTTTATAAATAGATAATATATAAAATATTTCCTCAAGAGATGTCATGATCGTCCTAATTAAAGGCAATTTTTAGGTTTTTTCCATGCGTAAGCCTATAAGAAGCGAACTTTTGTCAAGCATTTGGCAATCCACAGCTCAAACTTGCTGAACACGCCTAGTTAGGGATCAAGGCCTCTCATACTCCAAACAACATGCCGCCCAAGTCGAAGGGTGAGCTAGCTAGTTAACCTCCAGCTATCATAGTTTCGTTCATTAACCAATTAAATTAAAGTTTATATCTTTTTCTTGCCATGCAGCGTCGAGTAATAGAGGTCCTATGCCTGGACTGGAAACTTATGCCTGGACTGGTAGAAAAAGGGCCTGTAGTCCCGGTTCGTAAGGGCCTTTAGTCCCGGTTCTGGAACCGGGATTAAAGTGTCGGTACTAATGCCTCTCCCCTTTAGTCCCGGTTCTGGAACCGGGACAGATGGGCCTCCACGTGGCCTGTGCGCGGAGCCCAGGCAGGAGACCCTTTGGTCCCGGTTGGTGGCACCAATCGGGACCAATAGGTATCCACGCGTCAGCATTTCTGTGGCTGGGGTTTTTGTTTTTTTTGAAAAGGGGGGGGGTTGGGGGTTTTGGGGGGTTAATTTAGGTGTTTCATATATTGTGTTAGCTAGCTATAATTAATAGAGAGAAGTGTCCTCTCTTATGTCCGTGCTTGGTCGACGCTACGTACTATACATACGTATAGAGAGGACTAGACACGCTAGCTAGCTAGTAAGCAAACGAAGGAAACAGAAGATCGTCATGAACATATATGCATACAGAGAGAAGTGATATCGACCACCTCTCCTTCTCCGAGAGATTGGTCGAACAACAAGTTCTCGTATATCTATCCGACACTACCGGCTACATATATACAATAATTATCTCTTACAAATATAATCATACGGACTCATGGTCCACATAGTATTCTCCGTCTTCAGCGATCACGTGGTCAAGAAAGAATGCCGCCAATTCCTCTTGAATTGCTCGCATGCGAGCTGGTGCTAGGAGTTCATCCCGCTTCCGAAACATCTAATTTGAAGAAGGGGGTCAATACATATATATATATGAATGAATGAAACTCAACACAAATGATGGTAATAAAATAAAATTGTGAATGTTGTTATTTACGTACTTCATATTGTTCATCAGAGTACCCGCCCCGCTCACAGGTCGTGTGGCGGATGGACTCGCAGACGTAGTATCCACAGAAATCATTCCCTTTGTTCCTGCCACAACCACTTTACAAGAAATAGAGGTCAATCAAACTGATAAGCAAGAATGCTAAATGGTATTGATGAAACTAGCGCTTGAATCACTAGGAGATGCGCGGAACATGCTACTATAGTACTTACTTTCGGGTGTCTAAATCAGCTCCTTCGGCAGTCCCGGAGCTTTTCTGGTGAATTTTCTC
>NW_024112879.1:0-9567 GCF_003073215.2 Triticum urartu | reverse complement strand
ACGAAGAGAGAAATCGAAACACCCGACTCCGGAGCCATATGGGCATCCGGAATCGTATTCGGCTGAGGGCCGAACTGGATGCGGCCCTCTTCGCCAGTCTCCATGGGGATCGGCTCCTCAATGTATCCGGCAGTGGAGGTCTCGCCTTGTGGCGCCTCCCGGACGGTGTCCTGGGCTCCTCCCCAGATTGGAGTGGTCCTCCCGGATAACACTTCGGTGTCGTCCCTGGCCTCGGTGGAGTAAGCAAGCGGTGGCGACATGCTCGCCATCTTCGACGAAGCCAACGAACCTCCAGATGAGGATCGCTGGATAAGGTCGCAGGCCGGATTGCAATAGTACAATTAACTAGAGAGAGACTGAATAATGGAAGAATAAGGGCGGATGCGCGCATGAGCAAGCCATGTCACTTACGATGCGGCCTGGGGCTTAGTGTGGGGGCGTCGTTCCGGACAGCTGTCAACGTCCCACGCAGTGTTGATCGCTGGGGCGCCCTTCCCCTTCTTAGGCGTTTCCGCCTCCGGATGCGCCGAAGCCGCCCTCTTCTTCTTCCTCTCCTCAGGGGGAGGATTGTTTTCCTCCTCCTCCTCCTCTTGCTCACCATTGTCCTCGGGGACAGAGGAATGAGATTCGTCGTCTTCATGTCCGAAGTACCCTTGCGACGGGGCCACTCTTGGCCCCCTTGGCCTTCTTCTTGGACTTCTTCTCCGGTGCCTTATAAGGCGCCGGCACCAGCATCTTCGCTAGACGCGGGATGGCCAGTTCTTCAGGCAGCGAAGCCGGACACTGGATCCTCTTCGCCCTCTCCATCCAGTCCTGAAAAAGCAGCAATAAAAGCTCAGGCATCATCCTTGAAACAAACAAGTGGAGAATGCATCAAAAGAGACATACCTCGCTAGCGAGGTGTTTAGCATTGTGCCTGCGATCTGAATCTGCGGCCGGCGGGTTCTCGTTGGCCTTAAAGAGCAACTTCCATGCACCTTCGTGAGTAGTCTCGAAGAGCCTCACCAGGGCCTGGTGCTTCTTCGGGTTGAACTCCCACAGAGGATGGCTTCGGCGCTGGCACGGAAGGATCCGGCGAACTAGCATCACCTGGATCACATCAACGAGCTTGACGTTCTTGGTTACCATGCTTTGAACGCGCGTCTGTAGCGCTATCACCTCATCAGGGGAACCCCAGTCCGGACTCTTCTCGACCCAGGAGGTGAGTCGCATGGGAGCGCCGGAGCGGAATTCGGCAGCTGCAGCCCAAGTGGTGCCGCGAGGTTCTGTGATGTAGAACCACTGCTTCTGCCACTCCTTTACCATGTCCACAAAAGTACCTTTGGGCCAGGAGACGTTGGACAACTTGCTCACTATGGCTCCTCTGCACTCCGCGTGCTGGCCATCCACCACCTTTGGCTTCACGTTAAAGACTTTGAGCCACAGCCCGAAGTGGGGTTGGATGCGGAGGAAGGCCTCACACACGACGATAAACGCCGAGATGTTGAGGAAGGAATTCAGGGACATATCATGGAAATCTATCCCGTAATAATACATCAGCTCGCAGATGAAAGGGTGGAGTGGAAACCCTAGCCTGCGGAAGAAATGGGGGATGAACACTACCCTCTCAGTGGGCTTCGGCATGGGGACGACTTGTCCCTCGGTCGGCAGACGGTGAGTGATATCCTTCGCCAAGTATCCGGCCGCCCGAGGCTCCGTAATGTTCTCCTCCTTGACGGAGGAGACTATCCACTTGCCTTGACCTATGGATCTGGACATGGTTGCTTGAGTGGAAAGGAGATGAGAACTTGGGCGCTAGAGCTCGAGATTGGAAAGGAGGAGACAGAGAGAGGGCATGAGAGAGGAAGAGGGAGTCCTTATCCCCTTATAAAGGCAACGAATATTAAACGCCTCCTCACTCGCCTTAAGATTCGCATATTCCCAAGGGCTGTATAAACGGCACGGTTGGGTTACCCATGCCTGCATTGATGAGAATCCCGCGATAAGGGGACACGATCTCTGCTTTGACAAGGCGTGCCAATGGCAACCACGTCTTGGGACGTGGGGCGTCGAAACATGAAAACGGTTTGGAATTATGGCCGGTCAGACGTAATATCATGCTACAAAAAAGTTGTCAGCGGATGGTACTCGTGTAAGAATATATTCTCTCCGCGGTTGTGTATGGTGTATGTGACAGGTAGGAATACTATCATCGCATCCGAAGACTATCTTGAAGTTCGGATAGAAGGGAACCCGCCTTGCAATGCCGAAGACAATCTGCACGCCGGACTCCTCGTCATTGATGCCAGGTTCAGGGGCTACTGAGGGAGTCCTGGACTAAGGGGTCCTCGGGCGTCCGACCTGTTATCCATGGGCCGGACTGATGGGCTGAGAAGACATGAAGACCGAAGACTGTACCTGTGTCCTGATTGGACTCTCCTTGGCGTGGAAGGCAAGCTTGGCGACCGACTATGAAGATTCCTTCTTATGTAACCGACTCTATGTAACCCTAGATCCCCCCCGGTGTCTATATAAACTGGAGGGGTTAGTCCGGAAAGGATATACTCATTTCCATAGTCATACAGGCTAGGCTTCTAGGGTTTAGCCATTATGATCTCGCGGTAGATCAACTCTTGTAACACTCATATTCATCAAGATCAATCAAGCAGGACGTAGGGTATTACCTCCATAGAGAGGGCCCGAACCTGGGTAAACATCGTGTCCCCTGTCTCCTGTTACCATCGATCCTAGACGCACAGTTCGGGACCCCCTACCCGAGATCCGCCGGTTTTGACACCGACAACAAGCTTGACCCCAAAACTGCACACAGTTAAGGTCTTGGCACTAGAATCTATCGGGCCTGACCTGGAGCAAGTTGTCAGTTTCCTAAGATGCTTTCCGTGCCTGGAGAAGCTATATATCGAGGTGATGTTCCTTTCTTGTTAAATGTTAACCATAAGGGAGTTCAGTTTGTGACACCTCTTTCCAAGTTTACAATGACAATGTACTACGATTTCTGAAGGTTCTTTTGGAGGATTTCAGTACATACATGCCCCCCATATTGGTTGCTTGATCCATATGGTTACATTCAATAAGCATTTCTCCTTTGGATTCACCTGTACTAGTTTTCTAAGGGAACTTTTCATCCACTCCATCCTCTTGTGAAGAAGGCTACATTTTTCTAGAATGTAATCAAATACCCATGTTAATCTTGTCAAATCGAAGATGGAATGTTAGTGCATTTAACAAATCCTGCAAACCAAATAGCTAGGCCTATAGTAATGTTCAAAACTGCATGTAAGCACTAACATGTTATCTTCTTTTGCATATACGATTAGGCCTAGTGGTGGATAATGTGATACAATATAACAATCACATCGAATGCCTAGATCTGCATCTCTCATAAATTACTTTGAACTCCTGCAAGGGACCTTACCGGAGATTATATTCGCCTGGTTCTTTGTTCTCAGAGCAAGGGTGCTGAGAAATGAGGTTTTCCCTACATTTATTTCGCAAAAATGAATGGTCTGTTGATCAGCGGGCGCCTGCGGCAGAATGGAGTAGGCTCCAAAAATGCTGAATTTCATTTTGGAACTTCAGATGACAGAGTAATCGGAAGTCATGGGTCAACCCCATACATGACTTCTCAGTGGCTGACCCCTTTGCAAAAATTGTGAGGTTTCGAAGCCAGACTTAGAAGAGGTGATATTAGTTTGAACCTCTCTGATATCCATGTTCAGCGCATCAGCGCGAGCGTTTGCAGCTGATGAGCTGAATTTCATTTCTAATATCAGTTTGAACCTTGTAATCTTCGAATTTGAGCCATATAACTCTGGAATTTGAACCTTGTAACATTTCAAGCTTTTGTGGTACAATCGTTGAAATGGCATCATATGAGACTCGTATATTGCTAGCACTATTTTGACCTTAATATGCAATGGTCTTAGATTTTATTAACCATTCTCGAATCAGTTTACCTTGTCGATCTCACAGCACACGATCTGTATAGCTAACTCGACTGCGATCTTCGACAATATTGCACACAGTTGGTTTCTTCCACCGTGTGCACTAGAGAGCGCAGAATTAATTATCGCACTCGAGTGTCCATCATCACCCTTCTGTGTAACTTTGACCTCATCACCCAAGGGTAAACTTATGACCGAAGTCATTCCACACACTTCGTTTTTACAAAGCTTTTTGCCAATAAATGCCCACGATTTGTCCCTCTTCTAGCCGACGCGTCAAACTAGCCAGGCGGGAAGCTTGCGCGGTAGCGCGGGAACATGCTCTTGAGCCCACGCTTGGGGCGCAGTGTTGTCAAGCATGCACTGGATTCTGGAATCCTCCGCTATGAACGCCGTGACAAGACGTGACGATTACAGGCCGACCGGCCCCCATTTATTACAGCGGCCATTTAACCTACCCTTGTGTCTCTTCAACCTTTTGATCGCGCCCCACCATTGCGAGAAGCACACCCACCATGAGAAATTCTTAGAGGGTATCCTGCGTGGCTCCAATGGCGCTCCGAGCGGCTGCCGACGACGGGCAGCAGTTCACCATGCGTGCCGTGGTGGACACCCACAGAAGGTTCATGGACCTCTCGGTGGTGTACACCAATGACCCGGTTAGGCAGAGCACTCTGAGGGAGTCCTAGATTAAGGGGTCCTCGGGCGTCCGACCTGTTGGACATGGGCCGGACTGATGGGCCGTGAAGATACAAGACAGAAGACTCTCTCCCGTGTCAGATGGGACTCTCCTTGGCGTGGATGGCAAGCCTGGCGTTCGGATATGAAGATTCCTTTCTCTGTAACCGACTTTGTACAACCCTAGTCCCTCCGGTGTCTATATAAACCGGAGGGTTAGTCCGTAGAGGCAATCATAATCATACAGCTAGACTTCTAGGGTTTTAGCCATTACGATCTCGTGGTAGATCAACTCTTGTAATACTCATATTCATCAAGATCAATCAAGTAGGAAGTAGAGTATTACCTCCACAGAGAGGGCCCGAAACCTGGGTAAAACAACGTGTCCCCTGTCTCCTGTTACCATCAACCTTAGACGCACAGTTCGGGACCCCCTACCGAGATCCGCCGATTTTGACACCGACATTGGTGCTTTCATTGAGAGTTCCGTTATGACGTCGAAGACAGGATTGATGGCTCGCCTTGTTATCAAGGACAGTATCACCTCCAGAGGAGCCCTGGCCTCAGGCCAAACCCTCGGCTGGGCGGCTTTACCATGACCGCCCGTCCGGCCGTTAAGCCGACGATGACTTCTCGGGTCATCGAAAATCCTCCATGTTGACTCCGAATACTCCAAACGGATGGATCCGACGAGTTGTCGTCTTTAAATGAACTCCTGATCGCATCGCGCCTTGGGGGTCGCTACAGACTACGATCGGATTGGGCTTAAACCCGATCAGAGAGAAATCAAATCTCCACCGATCACCCATCAGATAGCGGTAGTAGAGGAGCAAATCAACAACTCTTCCTCTATATTGAGGATGAACTATGTTCAGATTTCCGAGCTCGAAGAGCCGGATACCCATCTGCGGAAACACGCCCTGTCCTCCGAACCTAGAATCGGATGGTGGACCCGAAAAATCGGTTGATATCCCAGAGCCCAAACTATTAAGCTCGGAAGTTTCTCAATCTCCGGATCCCAAATTGGGTCAGGGTTTAGATTTAAAGCCACCCACCCACCCAGATATGCACGATCTCATGTACATACGACAACAGTCTCAGGAAATAGTCCATCACTTTTGGGCCAGATTCCTCCTTGTCAAAGACAAGATTAAAGATTGCCGCGACGAAGACGCGATCTCAGTATTCTGCAATAATTGCACGGACGAAGGAATCCTCAACGCCATCAACCGCCATCGGTATTACACTTCGCTGACTTGGCAACCATAGTACAGAAGTACTGCGCAATGGAAAGCGCCTGGAAAACTCAGGCAGCTCGCTGGGAACCACCGGTTTCCACTCAACCCCTCGTCCGGGCAAAAAGGATGCACCCTCGGGGGCGCCTGACCCAATAGTAAAGAAATCTAAGCCCATCACGGGGCGCGGAACTGTTCTGGAGGGATGGCTTGATACCATACCAACCCACAGCCTTAGAGCATGTTGGATACTGCAGCAGGTGGCCAAGAGCGGTGGGGATATCCTCACCAAAAAAACCTCAGAGCAACACCCCCCGGAAGACGACGACCTCAGCATATTGACGTTCGTCGAGACTTTCGCTTCAAACAATCGGCGCAAAAGGGCCTTCCACCTCGCCGAAGTCTGCCAAGTCGCAGCAATAAACCCCTGGAACGACACGGCCATAACTTTCAATGCCAGTGATCGAACCAAAATCGGACAGTCCGCACCAGCCGCCTTGGTCCTCAATCCAATTGTGGACGGTTTTGGCTCACCAAAGTGCTCATGGACGGCGACAGTGGACTAAACCTCATCTACGAGGACACACTCAACAAAATGGAAATAGACAGGAGCCGTTGGTGTCAAAACCGGCAGATCTCGGGTAGGGGGTCCCGAACTGTGCGTCTAAGGTTGATGGTAATAGGAGACAGGGGACATGATGTTTACCCAGTCGGGCCCTCTCTATGGAGGTAATACCCTACTTCCTGCTTGATTGATCTTGATGAATATGAGTATTACAAGAGTTGATCTACCTCGAGATCGTAATGGCTAAAACCCTAAAAGTCTAGCCTATGTGATTATGATGTTCCCTACGGACTAAACCCTGGTTTATATAGACACACGGAGGGACTATGTATACAAAGTCGGTTACAGAAAGGAACATACATCCGGCCGCCTAGCTTGCCTTCCACGCAAAGGAGAGTCCCATCTGGACACGGGAGAAAGTCTTCTATCTTGTACCCTCATGGCCCAATAGTCCGGCCCATGTCCAACAGGCCGGACGCCTGAGGACCCCTTAGTCTAGGATTCCCTTAGTAGCCCCCGAACCAGGCTCAATGACGAGGCGGCGCGCAGATTGTCTTCGACATTGTGATGTCTACTACACAACCTTCTTCTTGTAGACGTTGTTGGGCCTCCAAGTGCAGAGGTTTGTAGGACAGTAGCAAATTTCCCTCAAGTGGATGACCTAAGGTTTATCAATCCGTAGGAGGCGTAGGATGAAGATGGTCTCTCTCAAGCAACCCTGCAACCAAATAACAAAGAGTCTCTTGTCCCCAACACACCCAATACAATGGTAATTATAGGTGCACTAGTTCGGCGAAGAGATGGTGATACAAGTGCATTATGGATAGTAGATAATGGTTTTTGTAATATGAAAATATAAAAACATCAAGGTAGCAATGTAAAAGTGAGCACAAACGGTATTGCAATGCTAGGAAACAAGGCCTAGGGTTCATACTTTCACTAGTGCATAGTTCTCTCAACAATAATAACATAATTGGATCATATAAAATCCCTCAACATGCAACAAAGAGTCACTCCAAAGTCACTAATAGCGGAGAACAAACGAAGAGATTATTGTAGGGATACGAAACCACCTCAAAGTTATTCTTTCTGATCGATCTATTCAAGAGTTCATACTAGAATAACACCTTAAGACACAAATCAACCAAAACCCTAATGTCACCTAGATACTCCAATGTCACCTCAAATATCCATGGGTATGATTATACGATATGCCATCACACAATCTCAGATTCATCTATTCAACCAACACAAAGAACTTCAAAGAGTGCCCCAAAGTTTCTACCAGAGTCAAGACGAAAACGTGTGCCAACCCCTATGCATAAGTTCACGAGGTCACGGAACTCGCAAGTTGATCACCAAAACATACATCAAGTGGATCACGTGATATCCCATTGTCACCACAGATAAGCACATGCAAGACATACATCAAGTGTTCTCAAATCCTTAAAGACTCAATCCGATAAGATAACTTCAAAGGGAAAACTCAATCCATTACAAGAGAGTAGAGGGGGAGAAACATCATAAGATCCAACTATAATAGCAAAGCTCGCGATACATCAAGATCGTGCCAAATCAAGAACACAAGAGAGAGAGAGATCAAACACATAGCTACTGGTACATACCCTCAGCCCCGAGGGTGAACTACTCCCTCCTCGTCATGGAGAGCGCCGATGATGAAGATGGCCACCGGAGAGGGATTCCCCCCTCCGGCAGGGTGCCGGAACGGGTCTAGATTGGTTTTCTGTGGCTACGAAGGCTTCTGGGCGGAACTCCCGATCTAGGTTTCTTTCTGGAAGTTTTGGGTTATATAAGAGGTGTTGGAGTCAGGAACAAGGCGGGGTCTCGGGCTGTCCACGAGGCAGGGAGGCGCGCCCCCCACCCTCGTGGGCAGCCCGAGACTCTTCTGGCCCAACTCTTTTACTCCGTGTCCTTCTTCTGGTCCAAAAATAAGTTCCATGAAGTTTCAGGTCAATTGGACTCCGTTTGGTTTTCCTTTTCTGCGATACTCAAAAACAAGGAAAAACAAAACTGGCACTGGGCTCTAGGTAATAGGTCAGTCCCAAAAATCATATAAAATAGCATATAAATGCATATAAAACATCCAAGGTTGATAATATAATAGCATGGAACAATCAAAATATAGATACGTTGGAGACGTATCAAGCATCCCCAAGCTTAATTCCTGCTCGTCCTCGAGTAGGTAAATGATAAAAAGAATTTTTGATGTGGAATGCTACCTAACATATTCAATGTAATTTCTTTATTGTGGCAAGAATATTCAGATCCATAAGATTCAAGACAAAAGTTTAATATTGACATAAAAATAATACTTCAAGCATACTAACTAAGCAGTCATGTCTTCTCAAAATAACATGGCCAAAGAAAGCTCCTACAAAATCATATAGTTTGGCTATGCTTCATTTTCGTCACACAAAAATGCTCCCATCATGCACAACCCCGATGACAAGCCAACAATTGTTTCATACTTTAGTAATCTCAAACTTTTTTCAACTTTCACGCAATACATGAGCGTGAGCCATGGACATAGCACTATGGGTGGAATAGAATATAATGATGGGGGTTGTGTGGAGAAGACAAAAAAGAGAAAGTCTCACATTGACGCGCTAATCAACGGGCTATGGAGATGCCCATCAATTGATGTCAATGCAAGGAGTAGGGATTGCCATGCAACGGATGCACTAGAGCTATAAATGTATGAAAGCTCAACAAAGAACTAAGTGGGTGTGCATCCAACTTGCTTGCTCACGAAGACCTAGGGCATTTGAGGAAGCCCATCGTTGGAATATACAAGCCAAGTTCCATAATAAAGATTCCCACTAGTATATGAAAGTGACAAAACAAGAGACTCTCTATCATGAAGATCATGGTGCTACTTCGAAGCACAAGTGTGGAAAAGGATAGTAGCATTGCCCTTTTATTTTTTATGGCCTTTTATTTTTTTGGGACAATGCTCTATTAATGATGATCATCACACTTCTATTTATTTACAACTCAATGATACAACTCGATACTAGAACAAAGTATGACTCTATATGAATGCCTCCGGCGGTGTACCGGGATGGCAATGAATAGAGTGACATGTATGAAGAATTATGAACGGTGGCTTTGCCACAAATACGAT
>NW_024112878.1:0-10626 GCF_003073215.2 Triticum urartu | reverse complement strand
GGCGCGCGGCGAGCGAGGCGACGGGGCGCGGCGAGCGAGACCGCTAGCAAGACGACGGGCAGCGGCGAGCGCGGCGCACGGCGCGCGGCGGCGCAGCTCACCAGGCGGTGGCGCGGGAGACATGGCGGCGGCCGGCGCGCGGCGATGCACGGGCGGCGCGGCGAGCGAGAAGGGCGGCGGCGCGGCTTGGGCCCGGAGGGCCAGATCCGGGTCCGCGGGCCTGGCGCGGTGGGACGGGAGCCGGCGGGCCAGGTGGCGTGCCGTGAGTGGCTCGGGGCGGCGGCGCAGGTGACGTGGCGAGCGTTGATTGGTTGGAGCGACGTGGCAGCGGGCGCCGGACATGTCCGGCTCGGCGTGGACGTGTCCGGCAGCGCGAGGATGAAGAAGACTAGGGTTTCGTCCGCGAATTTTGGGAGGGGAGCACATATTTATAGGTAGAGGGAGCTAGGAGAGTCCAAATGAGGTGCGGTTTTCGGCCACGCGATCGTGATCGAACGACCGAGATGATGGAGGAGGTTTATGTGGGTTTTGGGCCAAATTGGAAGGGTGTTGGGCTGCAACACACACGAGGCCTTTACGGTCCCTCGGTTAACTGTTGGAGTATCAAACGAAGTCCAAATGGTACGAAACTTGACAGGTGGTCTGCCGGTAGTAAACCAAGGCCGCTTGGCAAGTCTCGGTCCAATCCGGAAATGTTTAACCCCCACACACGAAAGAAAGGTAGAAAGGGACACCGGAGGATATAGGAGCGCCGGAATGCAAAACGGACAACGGGAAAAAGGCTCGGATGCATGAGACGAACATGTATGCAAATGGAATGCACATGATGACATGATATGAGATGCATGACACGCAAGCAATGACAACGCAACAACAGCGAATAACTGGACGACACCTGGCACATCGGTCTCGGGGCATCACAAAAGAGTTGCTCCTCAACCTACTGAACCTATTGAAAATGAAACTCCTTATGAGTATCCTTCAGGTATGATAGAAAAACTGCTAGCTAATCCTTTTACAGGAGATGGAATAAAGCATCCTGATGAGCACTTAATATATGTGCATGAAGTTTGTGGATTATTTAAGCTTGCAGGTATACCCGATGATGTTGCTAAGAAGAAGGTCTTCCCTTTATCTTTGAAGGGAGACACATTGATATGGTATAGGCTATGTGATGATATGAGATCATGGGACTATAAAAGATTGAAGTTGGAATTTCATCAAAAGTATTACCCTATGCATCTTGTTCATCATGATTGCAATTATATATATAATTTCTGGCCTCATGAAGGATAAAGCATCGCTCAAGCTTGAGGGAGGCTTAAATCAATGTTATATTCATGCCCCAATCCTGAGCTCTCAAGAGAAATAATTATGCAAAGTTTTTATGCTCGGCTTTCTGATAACAATCGCACCATGCTCGATACTTCTTGTGCTGGCTCTTTTATGATGAAGACTATTGAATTCAGATGGAATTTATTGGATAGAATTAAACGCAACTCTGAAGATTGGGACCTCGACGAAGGTAAGGAGTCAGGTATAACACCTAAGTTTGGTTGTGTTAAATCTTTTATGGACACCGATATTTTCCGTAAGTTTAGCACTAAATATGGACTTGACTCTGAGATAGTAGCTTCTTTCTGTGAATCTTTTGCTACTTATGTTGATCTCCCTAAGGAGAAGTGGTTTAAATATCATCCTCCCATAGAAGTAAAAGTAGTTGCACATATTAAAGTTGAAGAAAAGACTGTCACTTATAATGATCCTATTGTTCCTACTTCCTATATTGAGAAACTATCTTTCCCTGTTAGAATAAAGGATCATGCTAAAGCTTCAAATGTTGTTCGTAAAAGCAATATTAGAACTTATACACCTCCTCAGCAAGTTAAAGTAGAACCTAATATTGCTATTGTTAAAGATCTCTTGTCTGATAATATTGATGGGCATGTTATTATGTTCGAAGGTGAAACTGCTAGAATTGCTAAACCTTGTGCTAAAGATAAACATAGACATGTGGTAGGCGTGCCTATTATTTCTGTTAAAAAACAAGATCATTGTTATCATGGCTTATGTGATATGGGTGCAAGTGCTAGTGTTATACCGCATACTTTATACGAAGAAATTAAGAATGAAATTGCGCCTACTGAGTTAGAAGATATTGATGTCACAATTCAACTTGCCAATAGAGATACTATTTCACCAATTGGAATTGTTAGAGATGTTGAAGTCTTGTGTGGGAAAACTAAGTATCCTGCTGATTTTCTTGTTCTTACTTCTCCGCAAGATAGCTTTTGTCCCATTATATTTGGTAGACCCTTATTAAATACTGTCAATGTTACCATAGATTGCACTAAGAATGTTGTTACTGTTGGCTTGGATGATATGGTTCATGAGTTTAATTTCTCTAAATTTAGTAAACAACATCGTGAGGAAGAATTACCTAGTAAGGGTGAAATTATTGGTCTTGCTTCTATTGCCGTACCTCCTAGTGATCCTTTATAACACTATTTGCTAGACCATGAAAATGATATGTTCATGAATGAAAGAAGGGAAATAGATGAAGTATTCTTTAAACAGGAACCTATTCTGCATCACAACTTGCCTGTTGAAATCTTAGGGGATCCTCCTCCACCCAAGGGTGATCCCGTGTTTGAGCTTAAACCTTTGCCTGATAATCTTAAATATGCTTATCTTGATGAAAAGAAGATATATCCTATTATTATTAGTGCTAACCTTTCAGAGCATGAAGAAGAAAGATTATTGAAAACTCTGAAGAAGCACTGTGCTGCTATTGGATATACTCTTGATGATCTTAAGGGCATTAGTCCCACTCTATGTCAACATAAAATAAATTTGGATGCAGATGCCAACACTACGGGAAACAGCTAGTTTGCCGTCAGGAGGCGTCTTTGCCGTCAGCTTTTCGTCGGGCAGACGGCAAAGAGATGGTTTGCCATCATCAACAGATAACAAAGAAAAACTAACGGCAAAATATACTTTGCCGTCTACGAAAAAAACACAGACGGCAAAAAGGTCACTTTGCCGTCTGCAAGGACAAATACAGACGGCAAAGTATCTTTGCCATCTTTGTTTCTAATTACAGACGACAAAGACATTTCTTTGTTGTGTGTAATTGGAAACGCAGACGGCAAAATACTTTGCCGTCTGTAACAGTTAACGTATACGGCAAAGGAAAGAAACACATCTCACGGATCCATCTCCTGGATCGATGAGGTGGCATCATCCGGTCCACACTCTACCTGATCTATCGCCCACACCCCCCACGTCCTCTCGCTCCTCACGCACGTTCTCTGCAACCGGCCCCAACCACCATGCATGCGCTATCGCTAGGATAGAAAGCACTTTCGATCCCCGCCCGTGCTTCCCCTGCCACTGCACCACCACTTCACCAGAAGCAGCAGCATCGCCGGACCCCGCCCGCCGCCGGCCTCCATGTGGCTCCGCCGGCCTCTGCCCTGCTCCGCACACTGCCGACATCAACCCCTTGCAGCCATCCGAGCTGGAGGCGCCGCCCGCTGGAGCCCGCATCCATGCGCCCCCGCTCGCCTCCCGCCTCCACCCGCGCCGTCCGACCGCTGGAGCCCGCCTCGTTTAGCCCATCGGTCGTCGCAGGGAGCAGCGCCGGACGCCGAGGGTCGCTACCGCTCGTCCACATGGGGGGGATGACGCCGAGCGGTTGCCGACGGAGGAGCTAGCGATGTTGCTTTTTTAGATAAGCCAGCGATGTTGCTGAGCTCAATGGTCAATGGAATTGTTTTTTTTGCGGATGCAATGCAATTTTTTTTCACCGTAAAAAAATTATGTCTTGAGAACCGATTGTGGTAGATTTGTTGTGTAAAATGACCTATAAATAATGCTAGGGAAAATGTTTTGATGTTCAGTGGTCCTGTGAATTTTTTATATTAAAAAAATTGCCGTTTGGAAAGTAGATTGGCTGATGGCAAAGATTGTGTTTCGGCTGATGGCAAAGATGTTTCTTTGTCGTCTGGTACTGGGATTGGGTGACGGCAAAGTCTTTGCCGTCTTCTAGATGAAAAGCTGACGGCAAAGAAATACTTTGCCGACTTATCTTTGCCGTCTGAGTTTGTAGTCTACTTCCTGACGGCAAAATCTTTGCCGTCTGGATTTAGGTCTTTGCCGTCTGTGAATTACAGATGGCAAATTATCTGTTTCCTGCAGTGCAAACCAGTTCGTGATCCTCAACGACATCTGAATCCTAAAATGAAAGAAGTGGTAAGAAAATAAATACTAAAGCTTCTGGAGGCAGGTATAATCTATCCCGTTGCTGATAGTGAGTGGGTAAGTCCTGTCCATTGTGTCCCTAAGAAGGGAGGTATTACTGTTGTCCCTAATGATAAAGATGAATTGATTCCACAAAGAATTATCACAGGTTATAGGATGGTAATTGATTTCCGCAAATTAAATAAGGCTACTAAAAAAGATCATTACCCCTTACCTTTTATTGATCAAATGCTAGAAAGGTATAAGAAGTTTCCTTGGTCACGCTGGATTTTACAGGAGGTTCATTAAGGACTTGTCAGAAATTTCTCAGCCTCTGACTAATTTATTGCAAAAAGATATACCATTTGTCTTTGATGATGATTGTGTAGAAGCATTTGAAATACTTAAGAAAGCATTAGTCACTGCACCTGTTGTTCAGCCACCTGATTGGAACCTGCCCTTTGAAATTATGTGTGATGCTAGTGATTATGTTGTAGGTGTTGTTCTAGGGCAAAGAGTTGATAAGAAACTAAATGTTATTCATTATGCTAGTAAGGCTCTAGACAATGCTCAAAGAAATTATGCTACTACTGAAAAAGAGCTTTTAGCAGTTGTATTTGCTTGTGATAAGTTCAGATCTTATATTGTTGATTCTAAAGTAACTATTCAAACTGATCATGCTGCTAATCTTATGGAAAAGAAAGATGCTAAACCTAGACTTATTAGATGGGTTCTCTTGCTACAAGAATTTGATTTGCATATTGTTGATAGAAAGGGAGCTGAGAACCCCGTTGCAGACAACTTGTCTAGGTTAGAAAATATTCTTGATGACCCACTACCTATTAATGATAGTTTTCCTGATGAACAATTAAATGTTATAAGTACTTCTCTTAGTACTCCATGGTATGCTGATTATGCTAGTTATATTGTTGCTAAGTTTATACCACCTAGCTTCACATACCAACAAAAGAAAAAGTTCTTCTATGATTTGAGACATTACTTTTGGGATGACCCACATCTTTATAAGGAAGGAGTAGATGGTGTTATTAGACGTTGTGTACCTGAGCATGAACAGGAACAGATCCTACGCAAGTGTCATTCTGAGTCTTATGGAGGACACCACGCTTGAGATAGAACTGCACATAAGGTATTGCAATCTGGTTTTTATTGGCCTACTCTCTTCAAGGATGCCCATAAGTTTGTCTTGTCTTGTGATGAATGTCAAAGAATTGGTAATATTAGTAGACGTCAAGAAATGCCTATGAATTATTCTCTTGTTATTGAACTATTTGATGTTTGGGGCTTTGATTATATGGGACCTTTTCCTGCCTCTAATGGATGCACACATATTTTAGTTGCTCTTGATTACGCTACTAAGTGGGTAGAAGCTATTCCAACTAGTAGTGCTGATCATAACACTTCTATTAAAATGCTTAAGGAAGTTATTTTCCCGAGGTTTGGAGTCCCTAGATATTTAATGACTGACGGTGGTTCACACTTTATTCATGGTGCTTTCCGTAAAATGCTTGCTAAATATGATGTTAATCATAGAATTGCATCTCCTTATCACCCACAGTCTAGTGATCAAGTAGAGTTGAGTAATAGAGAGGTTAAATTAATTTTGCAAAAGACTGTTAATAGGTCTAGAAAGAATTGGTCCAAGAAACTTGATGATGCATTATGGGCTTATAGAACTGCATATAAAAATCCTATGGGTATGTCTCCGTATAAAATGGTTTATGGAAAAGCATGTCACTTACCTCTCGAACTAGAACATAAGGCATATTGGGCTATTAAAGAGCTCAACTATGATTTTAAACTTGCCGGTGAGAAGAGGTTATTTGATATTAGCTCACTTGATGAATGGAGAACCCAAGCTTATGAAAATGCCAAGTTGTTTAAAGAAAAAGTTAAAAGATGGCATGACAAAAGGATACAAAAGCGTGAGTTTAATGTAGGTGATTATGTATTGCTATACAACTCTCGTTTAAGATTTTTTGCAGGAAAACTTCTCTCTAAATGGGAAGGGCCCTATGTTATCGAAGAGGTCTATCGTTCCCGGTGCCATAAAAATCAACAACTTCGAGGGCACAAATCCGAAGGTGGTAAACGGTCAGAGAATTAAACATTATATCTCAGGTAATCCCATAAATGTTGAAACCAATATTATTGAAACCGTAACCCCGGAGGAATACATAAGGGACACTTTCCGGAACGTTTCAGACTCCGAAAAGGAATAGGTATGTGGTACGGTAAGTAAACCGACTCCAAAACAATTTTTAAGGCAATATTTCTCTGTTTTGGAATATTTAGAAAAATAGAAAAATAAGTAGCAGTCCGGGAAGGACACGAGGGCCCCACGAGGGTGGTGAGTGCGCCCCCCAACCTCGTGAGCACCTCGTGTGCCTTTCGGAGTTCGTTTTCTTGCACGATACGTATTTTGGTCGGTAAAAATTCATTATATATTCTCCCGAAGGTTTTGACTCCCGTATCATGCAAATTTCCTCTGTTTTTGTTTTCGAGCTGTTGCTGCTGCAGATTAGAGCAAGATGTCTTCTCAAGAGTCAATCGGGGAGAGCCGGGTATCCAATCCGGCACCGGAACCAAGGGCAAACAGCGACGCTGACCACTTTGGGCCAGCAACAGAGGAGGAGATAGAGGCTGACTTGATGAGAGTAGATGCTATGGAGGATCAGGAAGTCACCTCTCGCCTCCGAGCTGGGTTCACGATGGGGGAACTACAGAGCTCAGCTATTCCAAACTCGGTTATCCCTTCTAATGTTAGATTTCTTACTTATGAAAATATGAAGAGGAGTGTCACTTGTTTTCCCGCAGCTATGCAACACCCTTGGGTGCAAGGAGCTTTAGCTGTCACAGGAAAGCTTCATAAGGAAATAATGGACCTCAAGCAGCAAGTCAATAAGCTCGAGGAGGAGAACCGTATCCTGAGAGGAATAATCGCCAAGAATATTACACCAACAACAAAGAAGGAGATATAATCACATGGGTATGGGCACTCCCCTTGGCAACTGCCAAGCTTGGGGGAGGTGCCCCGGTATCGTATCACAATCACAACTCCTATCTTCACCGTTTTTCTTAGTTCGATCCTATTAGTAGTATCTTGATCTAGTAGAATAAAGTTTATGGCATGATCTAGTTTTGAGTTTTGCTTTATGATCTCTCTATGTAATTGAGTCAGTGAGCTATATATAATAAAGATTAGTGTTGAGTCAAGGGCTTGATTATTTCGCCATGATCTTGGGTGAAAAAAGAAAGAGAAAAAGAATAAAAAGAAACAAAGAGTTCACATTGATCTTATTGAGAGTAATGACTTCACATAGAAAGAGTATGATGATTAAAAGTTGTTGGGAGTTGGCAGACATAACTTTGGTCATTGTTGCAATTAATAGGAAGTAATAAGGAAAGAGAGGTTTTCACGTATAGATATATTATCATTGACATCTTTTATGATTGGGAGCACTCATTAAAATATGACATGCTAAAGAGTTGATGTTGGACAAGGAAGTCAATGAAATGAGTTATGTCTTTCTTATATCTGAGATAAAGTATGTTGTCATGGATCCTCTAACTTGTTGAGCTTGCCTTTCCCCCTCATGCTAGCCAAATTCTCATCACTAAGTAGAAATACTACTTGTGCTTCCAAAATCCCTAAACCAGTTTTGCCATGAGAGTCCACCATATCTACCTATGGATTGAGTAAGATCCTTCAAGTAAGTTGTCATCGGTGCAAAGCAATAAAAATTGCTCTAAATATGTATGATTGATTAGTGTGGGAGAAATAAGCTTTATACGATCTTGTGATGTGGAAGTAATAAAAGCGACGGACTGCATAATAAAGGTTCATATCACAAGGGCAATATAAAGTGACGTTCTTTCGCATTGAGATTTTATATATCCAACCATAAAAGCGCATGGCAACCTCTGCTTCCCTCTGCGAAGGGCCTATCCTTTATTATTATCTTCTACCCTATGCAAGAGTCATGGTGATCTTCACCTTTTCTTTTTCATTTTATCCTTTGGCAAGCTCAGCATGTTGGAAAGAACATGATATATATATATATCTAATTGGATGTAGGGGAGCATGAACCATTATTGTTGACATTACCCTTGAGGTAAAAGGTTGTGGGGCAAAACTATAAGCCCCTATCTTTCTCTGTGTCCGATTAAAACTCCGTAACCACAAGTATCGCGTGAGTGTTAGCAATTATGGAGGACTAAATGATAGTTGAGTATGTTGACTTGCTTTTTAGCTCTGACATAGACTCTTCCCGATGTTATGATAAATTGCAATTGCTTCAATGACTGAGATTATAGTTTGTCGGAGCCCAATAAGGTTTATGATTTATACTTTTGCATTGTGAATAGATCATCACTTGAACATAAGTAATCATATGACAAAATCTATATATGTTGCTGTTATGAGAATAATCATCATGCCTTCATGTCCATATTTTATTTTTATCGACACCTCTACCTCTAAACATGAGGACATATTTATTGTTATCGGCTTTTCGCTTGAGAACAAGCGAGGTCTAAGCTTGGGGGAGTTGATACGTCCATTTTGCATCATGCTTTTATATCGATATTTATCGCATTATGGACTGTTATTTCACTTTATGTCACAATACTTATGGCTATTCTCTCTTATTTTACAAGGTTTACATAAGGAGGGAGAATGCCGGCAGCTGGAATTCTAGTCTGGAAAAGGAGCAAATATTAGAGACCTATTCTGCGCAACTCCAAAAGTGCTGAAACTCCACGGAACATCTTAAAAGAAATAAAGAAAAATCCTCGCCAAAGATGAAGGCCAGGGGGCCCACACCCTGCTCACGAGGGTGCCCCCCCCTAGGGCACGCCCCCCTACCTCGTGGGCCCCTTGGTGGCTCTCCACGCCCATATTCTCCTATATGAAGTCTTTCGATGAGAAAAAAATAAAAAGGAACTTTTCAGGACGAGACTCCGCTGCCACGAGGCGGAACCTTGGCGGATCCAATCTAGAGCTCCGGCAGAGCTGTTCTGCCGGGGATACTTCCCTCCGGGAGGGGGAAATCATCATCATTGTCATCACCAACGCTCCTCTCATCGGGAGAGGGCAATCTCCATCAACATCTTCACCAGCACCATCTCATCTCCAAACCCTAGTTCATCTCTTGTATCCAATTCTTGTCTCAAAGTCCAGGATTGGTGCTAGTAGGTTGCTAGTAGTGTTGATTACTCCTTGCAGTTGATGCTAGTTGGTTTAATTGATGGAAGATCATATGTTCAGATCCTATATGCATATTATTACCCCTCTGATTATGAACATGAATATGCTTTGTGAGTAATTACGTTCGTTCCTGAGGACAAGGGAGAAGTCTTGCTATGAGTAGTCATGTGAATTTGGTATTCGTTTGATATTTTGATAAGATGTATGTTGTCTAGCCTCTAGTGGTGTTATGTGAACGTCGACTACATAACACTTCACCATTATTTGGGCCTAGAGGAAGGCATTGGGAAGTAATAAGTAGATGATGGGTTGCTAGAGTGACAGAAGCTTAAACACTAGTTTATGCGTTGCTTCATAAGGGGCTGATTTGGATCCATATGTTTCATGATATGGTTAGGTTTACCTTAATACTTTTGTTGTAGTTGCGGATGCTTGCAATAGAGGTTAATCATAAGTGGGATGCTTGTTCAAGTAAGAACAGCACCCAAGCACCGGTCCACCCACATATCAAATTATCAAAGTATCGAACGCGAATCATATGAACATGATGAAAACTAGCTTGACGATATTCCCATGTGTCCTCGGGAGCGCCTTTCCTATTATAAGAGTTTGTTCCGGCTTGTCCTTTGCTACAAAAGGATTGGGCCACCTTGCTGCACTTTATTTACTTTTGTTACTTGTTGCTCGTTACAATTTATCCCATCACAAAACTATCTGTTACCACTTATTTCAGTACTTGCAAAGAATACCTTGCTGAAAACCGCTTATCATTTCCTTCTGCTCCTCATTGGGTTCGACACTCTTACTTATCGAAAAGACTACGATAGATCCCCTATACTTGTGGGTCATCAGTGGCTAACTAAAATTCTGAGAAGCAGGTAACTAAACTTACGCTAGTTCTTTGTACAGGCACACTGCAACTTCTTTTTCGCTTACAAGGTTGTACGAAGGAGTCCATGGCATCAATTGCTTGGATATGCAGTCCCAATACTTCTTTCTTCCCACACTGCATGGGTAAGTCGAATGGTTAATCTGGTAAGATGGTGCGTCCTTGATATGTTATATGAGGATGTGTAGTCAGACTAGTTGTAGCCAAACACATCACACTGGCTTTTACTGTATATTTCATGCGATTACTTTTGGCATATCGAGATCTA
>NW_024112877.1:0-9252 GCF_003073215.2 Triticum urartu | reverse complement strand
AGGAAGACTTAAGTGATGCCTAACACTCTTTGGCTCTGGGTGGTTAGGGCTTTATCCTCGCAAGGAATTCTCTCTCAAAGGCTTCGAGGTGGGTTGCTCTCAAACGACAAAAGCCGTATTCTAACTCTGAGCAGCCAACCGTTTATTGTTGTAGGGGGTGGGCTATTTATAGCCACTAGGCAACCCGACCTGATTTGTCCAAAATGACCCTGGGTCACTAAGGAACTGACACGTGTTCCAACGGTCAGATTTCAAACACACACATCAACTTTACTTGGGCTACAAGCAAAGCTGACTTGTCCGACTCTGGACAAGATTCGCTCTCATAGTCTTCACTCGAAGACATAGATTTTGGTCAAGCATCACTTCAGTCATTCTGACTGGTTCTCTTGGACCCCACTTAACAGTACGGTGGTTCCTATGACTCAACAAGGAAGAAAAAGAACTACGAAAGATCTAAGTCTTCAAGCTCCATAGGCTTCATGCGATGTCTTCTCTTGTCATAGTCTTCAATGTGAATATCTTCACATACCACCTTTGACATCAATGTCTTCATTCATTTTAGGGGTCATCTATGGTAGGAAAACTGAATCAATGAGGGACTTCTACCTGTGTTATCCTGCAATTCTCACAAACACATTAGTCCCTCAACTAGGTTTGTCATCAATACTCCAAAACCAACTAGGGGTGGGACTAGATGCACTTACAATCTCCCCCTTTTTGGTGATTGATGACAAACTAGTTGAAGTTTTCAACGGGGAATATAATGTGAAATTGTAAAGGATAAGGAATTGTCTTCATAAGTTGCAAGGGCTCCCCCTGAAGATGTGCATATGAGTAATTTGCTTTTGGAATGCAAATGCACATGGCAGGTTGTACTTGTGGAGATCCTCTTCAACTTATGATGACAATTCATTATGCATGTGAAGGTATGTGAAGATAATGACATGCATAATGGAAAATGGACATCTGCAAAATGATCTAAGTGCGGAATTTATCGTCGCACATGCGGAATTTATCATCGCATCACAAAGTAGCAAATAAGTAGCAAACGACCATCGAGTTTAAGTGTTACAACTCAAAGAACCAAATGTATCAAAATGAGAGTTGTAAACACTAGGCAAAATATAAAGCAACCGCCCATATGGACCCGCTTGAAGACTATCGAACTCATATGCTTCTCCCCCCTTTGTCAGTAAGGACCAAAAAGGTTTGAAGACATAGAGCATCTACTCGTTCCCATGAAGAGTAGCTGAAGCAGCAGGGTCGTCGGTGGTGTTCGGCGGTGCAGAAGAACTTGGAGCAGTGTTGAAGCGTGCTGAAGGAGGGGGTGGTGAAGTAGCATCGTCTTTGTCCTTGATCACTCGGGCATTCACAGTTGCCGCAGAGGAAGAGAACTCAGAGTCTTCAAGAGATGGAGTTCGTCGCAGCACTGCCCTTCGGGGAGGTGTGGAGTCAAACTTGAAGCGTTCAGAGAAGCCATCCTCTTGAAGATCATCTTCAGAGCACATAAGCGTCAGCCCTTTCCATGTGCATCGAGAGGTTTCATGGGCAACAAAGGCATTCTTGGTGGCAAGATTGCGAATGCGGTTAACATCCACCAAGAGGCTTTGCATTTGGCGCTTCAGCCAGTCATGATGCCTATCCTGTTTCTGATGAAGAGCCACCAGAAGCTCTCGGTCGTTGAGAACATGAGATCGCTTCTTGGGTCGTTGGGCAATAGTGCTTTCGGTGGCTTCAGTAAGGGCACGATGAGGTGCATGTGTAGTTCCAGCCAGAGGATAAACACGAGTGACTGCTTCAACTCCTTCAATGTTCTGAGAGAAACTTTGATGCTCCGCATTCTGAAGACTAAGAGGCTCCTTGGCAGGCTCAGGATAAATGGCTTCAACGGACATATCCACATCAGGCAAAAAGATCTGATGATTGCGAGCAGATGGCTGATATGAGATAGCGGAGTGGAGTTTAACCAGCCGCATTATCCATGGAGCATAGAACTTCAAGCCAAAAAGATCAGAGCCTGATGCAGCAAGTTGGCGGATGAAGAAGTCTTGTACATTGAAGCATTTGCCATGAAGAATATAGAAGACCAAAGTCTTCATTGCACCTTCCATCTTGGCATGTGGAGAATGCCCTTTGATGGGCCAGAGAGTTCGCCTTATGATGTGATAGATAGTCCTTGGCAGATACTCAAGGTCTTCAACAAAGAACTCCTTAGGATATGCAGCATCTTGTGGCAAGGGCTTCATCATACTGAGCATCTGACTCATGTTCGGTTCAGGCTTCTGAAAGATGTTCTACATAGCTTCACTGTGAAGCTGACAGCCAGGTTCATAGAGATCTCCAGGAGTGGGCAGACCAGTGAGCTCAATGATATCAAAGGCTTTGGCTTCGTGATGAACATTTCCTGTCATCCACTCCAGGACCCAAGTCTTCAGATCTCTGTTGTAGCCACGGATGTGAAGTGTGGCATAAAATTGGAGCAGCAACTCTTTGTTCCAGTTCTCTTGGTCGGTGACAAAAGGCAACAGTCCAAACTCTTTTAAGCAATCCAGAGCTTCTTCCAGATAGGGCAAACCAGCTATTGCTTCGGTGTCAAGACGCTTATGTGGGAAGATGCGACCTTGATTGTACAGAATGCAGGAGTAATAGCTTCGCTGTGGATAGCTCCAGAACCGATCAGAAGATATTCGTTCCCTTGAGTAGGGGTTCTTGGAGCTATTGAAGAAAGTGTTGTCTGTTTTGAAGCCGTTGACATTGAAGGATCCAGGTGCTGATGCAGGACCTGGAAACCTGGGCAACCTTGGAATTGGCTTCTGTACCTGAGGCCTGTGCTCAACATGATAGTCAAACTGAGGACCAGTAGCAGGCGCAGGAACAGGAGTAGTAGCATCATTTGCTTCACTGACTTCTGGCTCATTGGTTGGTGCATGCTCCACATTTGCTTCAGCCATGACAACGTCATTGGCTTCATTTGTTTTGGTGGTGGCAGCCTCAATATTCTCCTTGAGAACAGCTTCTTGGTGAGACGGGGGTGTAGCAACTCTTGGGGTTTCTTCTTCATCAGCTGATGCAGCCGGAACATCTTCAGCCAGTTTGGCTTCGGATTCAGTCACAGAAGGAGTGGCATCTGGAAACACTTGACGTGCAACAGATTGGTGAGGCACTTCTCCTTCTGGAATGCTGGAAGGAGGGACTTGAGACCTTAATCCTTTGCGAAGCCCGCGGAATGCTGGCGACGCCTTTGGAGATGGCGTTGGCTGGGCCTCAAAGTCATCTTCTTCTTCTTGCCGGGGGTGGTGTGACTTGTGGTTGCTGTGGGTGATTAGCCCATGTTGTATCCTAAGTGATTGGCGTCAAGAGATGACCAATGTTGATGAGTTCGCTGTGCGTAAGCACAGGCGATGATACCTGTTGGTGTTCGATCTGAGGAAGGACTACATTATCTTCAACATTGTCATGGTGACCAATGTCTTCAGCAGCGGTGGGATCAGCTGCTGGAATGTCTTCAGCTCCATAAGCCTCTGTGGAAGCAGGCTCATGGACAGTCAGTTGGCGCTCTTGATGTTTAGCGTCAGGGCGAACCATGGAGATAGGTTCAACGATTAAGGGCTCTTTGGGAGTAGCCCGTTCCTTCTTCCGCTTCTTCTTGGAGGGAGCAGCATCAGAGGCTTTAGGATATTTCCTCTTTCTGGCTTCAGCCTCAGCAGTCCTCGTCTTCTTTAGTTCTGAAACGGTAGACCTGGCTTTTGGCTTCGAGCCAGTCATGCTAGTTGGGAAGACAATGGGATCTGCTTCCTGCCTTGGTGCGTTGGGTTCGGCCACAGTGGGCTTCTTCTTCCTCTTAGCAGCCATCCTGGGATCAATGCCCGGACACCCAAGGGCCTTGCGCTTCTCAGCCTCATTGTAGCCTTGCACACACTTTTCAGCCAGGCTCTTCATGCGCTCACAAGAACCCTGAGCTTCGGTACGTTTCTTGATAAAGGCTTCTTTGAAGTCGTGCAGCATAATCTTGAAATTCTTCACCTCTTGCACGCTGAGCGTGGCCATATGCTTCTTGAACTGAGTTTTCTCAAAGTCAATCTTCTGCTTCAGTTCAACAATGCGCTGGGCGATAGCTAATTCTGAAGCAATGGCGCCATGGAAGGCGACACTGAGGCCAATTGGAAGTTGCAGATCTTCGAAGCTGAGGTTGGGCGTGTCAAACCATTCATCAATGAAGTTGTGGATGATTTCCACGTCAAAGAGAGGCAGATCATTGAAGATTTCTGCTTCTTCTTTGCTCTTGATCAGTTGCTCAAGAGCATCATCTGCCAGATCTTCATCACTGGACAAATCAATGGCATCATTGCGCAGAATGGCAGTAGCAGTCAGTTCTTGGCTGGTGTGTGGCAGAGGCATCTTGACTCTCTGGGGCTTGGAGATGCGTGACAGATCTTCAGACTGCACACTGTCTTCAGGAGGTGCAGTAGCCAGTGGCTTCGCCCGTGAAATTTTCGGTGGAGCAGCTGATCTTGAAGCCTTAGCCTTCTTTGGCTTCTGCGGCTTTGGAGTAGGGGCTGGGGCTTCATCAGTGTCAGCATCATTATTAGAATGATCCACTTTGGCACCTAGAATAGAAATGTGAGTAATGAGGCCATCCAGGTTGTAGAACGGACCGATGACATTGGGTTCTGCATCACGTGTGCCGTCAGTACGGGGAGCAGAGGGACCAGGGTTGAAGTCTAGTCCCAAAGACTTCTTGTTCTGCTTTGCTGAGTTCTTGGCAAACTGGAAGTTGCGCTTGAACGGATTGTCGTCACGACACCATAGTAGTGACGATGGGTGTGCATCTGCAGGCTGTGGTCCACGGACCATCAGGGATAGAAGCCTTGTTCAATGGCTTCAGCTCTGGACCTGGGTTGAAGATTTTTGTATAGGATGTCTCCCCAAGGTCGCTTGATGGAATTTTTCTTAGCATATTCCTGGGTCACAAACCGATATTTGAACCATTGTTCTGCCCAATATCTTCGAATCCATTGGATTCGGGTCTTGCGATGATTGTAATCCTCTTCAGGATCTGTCTTGTAAAGCTCTGAGAGGTCATCAGGCAAATCTCTTGGTGTTCCCCCACGACGCTGTCTGCCTCCCTTCCTTGCAGATATCTCTGTAGCCATGAACTTTTAAACTGAATGGCTTCAAAACGTTCAAAGGCTTCAGAGGCTTTCGCTTGCTGGACAAACAGGAACTGGCTTCGGGAGAATTTATATGATGCTGTAAGAATTCTGCAAATGAATGCAGACTATGAGAACCAAGGGATTCTCCCACGGACATGTACCTGTGACAACATTAAGGTGCGAGGGAAGGGGAAGAGTTCATATGCATTCTCAGAAGATTTTGAAGATAAATTAGTTTAGAAGGCATTGACCTCATCGTGCGAAGACATTCACTCATAGATAAGGAGTTGGTTCCAGATTTGTACGAATCCAGAGATCAGTACAAGTGAGGAATCTAACTACTTTGTGAAGCATAAGTGAACATACTAGGCATAATATGAGATGCAGTATGAAGTGGATCCAACATGTGTGAACAAAAACTACTTGTGGTAGAAAGTGACGAATCTGTAGGATCAAAGGGGGACGTAAAAAGGAGGTTTTTATTTACCACACAAGGAACTGCTAGACGGAGTGGAAGAGGAGGCCGAGCAGTTCGATCATCCATGCCCTAACTTGGCGACGGAGGACACCTACGGCGACGGCGGAGAGGACGATGTCCACGGTCGGCGTGAAGACGGCGTCGGAGAGGTTGCGGCAGCTAAGCGCTTCGTCGCCGGCGTCGTCGAGTGCTAGCAGTGGTGCCAGGGTTCGTGCGAGAGTGGAAGAAGAGATAATGACTGTGGTGAGGCGTGTATTTATAGGGACAGGGGCGGCTCAGTGTTATTACACAGGTGCCCCTGGCGATTCACATCTGAGGAACACGTGGCCATCATACTGCATATCGGAGGTTGTTCCACGTCCCACGCACGCCTGGATTGTCGGGTGGTCGTTCCCACTTCTCCGGGTTTCAGGTGAAGGAATTAGCATTGAAAGCGGACTTAATGTTTGTCTCTGTATCTTCTGCTAACAAGGACGCAGAGAAGACATTTGACAGTTTCAAGAGAATGCATATGATTTGGAGAGTTAGAGTTTGAGATAGAAAGCATAGAGAGGTTAGGGTCCGATCACATTCACTTAGTTCAAAAGATTCAACAAGAAGACATAGCTATAAGTGAATGCTGTAGAGGACAGAACACTAGTATATATATAATCAACATAGTGAAGATAATCATGAAGACATGTTGAGATTGAAGCCAAACCGAATGTGAAGACATAGCAAATGTAACGCCGTGAGTGAAACACTTCAAACAGAACATTTGGTGGTGGCGTTACCCACCGTATAGGAAGTGTTAGACCTAGACACGGCGCACAATTATCATGGCGCTCCGAGGTCAAATTCCTCATTAATGTATTCACACTTAGAATGCATGTCTTCATTGATTGAAGATATACTTTGCTTCGTTTGTTGCACATCTAAGTCATCAATATGCATGTGTTAGGATGTGTGCCTGATCACAGGACATTTGAGGATTCCAAGATATTTAGCTCACACTGTAACTTGCAAAATCTCTTCTCATCCAAGGGCTTGGTGAAGATATCTGCCAATTGCTCTTCAGTGTTGACTTGTATGATATCAATATCTTCCTTCACAACATGATCTCTGAGAAAGCGATGACGAATCTCAATGTGCTTTGTCTTCGAGTGCTGAACTGGGTTGTTGGCAATCTTGATGGCGCTTTCGTTGTCGCAGTAGAGTGGCACTTGATTTAGATGAATGCCATAGTCTTTGAGTGTTTGCTTCATCCACAGAAGCTGAGCGCAGCAAGATCCAGCAACAATGTATTTAGATTCAGCAGTGGAGAGAGATACACAGTTCTGCTTCTTTGAAGACCAACATACAAGTGATCGTCCCAGAAAATTCCATGTGCCTGATGTAGACTTGCGATCAACCTTGTCACCAGCATAATCAGCATCCGAGAATCCAACTAGATCAAACTCTGAGCCCTTTGGATACCATAATCCTAGAGTTGGGGTGTAAGCCAAATATCGAAGAATTCGCTTCACAGCTAAGTGATGCGATTCCTTTGGTGCCGCTTGGAATCAAGCACACATGCAAACACTAAGCATAATATCTGGCCTAGATGCACATAGATAAAGTAAAGAACCAATCATGGAGTGGTATACCTTTTGATCGAACTCTTTACCATTGTCGTCGGGACCCAGATAATGTTTGGCTGGCATTGGCGTTGTGAAGCCTTTGCAGTCTTGCATACCGAACTTCTTCAGGCAGTCTTTGAGATACTTCTCTTGAGATATAAAGATGCCGTTGCGTTGCTGTCGTATTTGAAGACCAAGGAAGAACTTCAGCTCTCCCATCATGGACATCTGGTATTGCTCTTGCATCATATATCCAGACTCTTCACTGTATTTTTGATTGGTGCAGCCGAAGATAATGTCATCCACATATATTTGGCACACAAACAGTTCACCATCATATGTCTTCGTGAAGAGAGTGGGGTCGAGAGAACCAGGTGTGAAGCCTTTGCTCTTCAGGAAGTATTTGGGTGTGTCATACCAAGCCCGAGGGGCTTGTTTGAGGCCATACAGTGCCTTGTTGAGCTTGTATACCATGTCAGGATGCTTTGGATCTTCAAAGCCAGGCGGTTGTGCAACATACACTTCTTCTTCAATCTTGCCATTGAGAAATGCGCTCTTCACATCCATTTGATATAGAATTATGTTATGATGATTTGCATAGGCCAGCAGTATGCGTATAGCTTCAAGTCGAGCCACAGGAGCAAATGTTTCATCGAAGTCAATCCCTTCAACTTGAGTATATCCTTGAGCAACGAGACGAGCTTTGTTTCTGACAACTTGACCATGCTCATCTTGCTTGTTGCGGTATATCCATTTGGTGCCTATTATATTGTGCTTCCGAGGATCAGGACGCTTAACTAGTTCCCATACATTATTCAGCTCAAACTGTTGAAGCTCTTCTTGCATAGCTTGAATCCATTCAGGTTCCATGAAGGCTTCTTCAACTTTCTTGGGTTCTGTTATTGAGACGAATGCGAAGTGCCCACATAAATTTGCTAGCTGTGTTGCCCTTGAACGAGTGAGCGGACCGGGTGCATTGATGCTATCAATTATTCTCTCAATCTGCACTTCATTGGCAACACGAGGATGTACAGGGCGAAGATTTTGCTCTTGCTGATCATTGTCATTGTTAGAGGGATTGTCTTCAGGCTGAGCATTGTCTTCAGGTTGATCAGGTGCGGAGATGATAAGTTCCTCTTCAGGTTGAGCTTCAGAGGGTATGATTTCTCCAGTTCCCATAAGTTTGATTGATTCACTGGATGGAACTTCATCTAGCACATTTGTCAGGTGCTCTCTTTGTGAACCGTTAGTCTCATCGAACCGCACATCCACTGTTTCAACCACTTTATAATGAAAGAGATTGAAGACTCTGTAGGAGTGCGAATCCTTTCCATATCCAAGCATAAAACCCTCATGTGCTTTTGGTGCAAATTTTGAAGTGTGATGTGGATCCTTGATCTAGCACCTGGCGCCAAATACTCTGAAGTAACTGACATTTGGCTTCTTGCCAGTAAGGAGCTCATAAGATGTCTTGTTCAGAAGCTTGTGAAGATAAACACGGTTGATTGTATGGCATGCAGTATCAATGGCTTCAGGCCAGAATTTTCTTGGAGTCTTGTATTCATCAAGCATCGTTCGGGCCATCTCAATGTGTCACATCCCTAGCTTTACCCTGGCCTTGGACTAGTTTGGTTGTTGCATCATGTTTAAATTCAATTGAAATTTGAATTGAGGAATTTTCCAAGCCTCAGAAAACCTCTAAAAATAACCAACATTTAAATCTCATCAAATGAGTCCAAGAAAATGTTCCTGTTATTCTGTGAAAATATTGGCATGAGGTGAAATTCAAACCAATATTTTGGGAGTCACAGAAATAATTTATTTGGGCCTTTGATTTAAATCAATAATATATTTGGGTTGGAATTATTTCTGTTATATAAGAAATAATGTCCAAATAATCCCAAACTGAAATGTTTCATGTTGGGTTTATTCCATACAGTGAGCATGAGCAGTTTGGTGAATTTTGGAAGTATCTAAGTATTTTTAATAAAGCCACAAAGTTGCAGAATAATAGAAAACA
>NW_024112876.1:0-31786 GCF_003073215.2 Triticum urartu | reverse complement strand
CCAAGACATGTCTGGTCTTCCGCGTCATATTTCGCCTCTTGACAGGGCTGCATCCAGATAGCTCTAACTTTTGCATACGAACTCGGATTGAGATGATTTTTATATCAAAATCAACCGATTCGACGAGACGAAGACAATTCATGTAGAGCATTCCTTCATCCGAGATTGTCCTGGAGGCGTACTTGACCAAAAAGCACTCAGAACACCTAAACATGACAATCTTGAGTGTAGTTTTGGTCTCTGATATGATGCCGAATGATTATGGTCCAAACATCAAAGTTGTTCCACTCGGCAATGTGAAATTTATCATTTAAAATATTTTGTCATTTGAGGCCATCTTCATTGCATTCTACATTGTGCCAAAATCAGGTGTCAACACATGCCCCCCTGTTTTTCGGCAAAGCTTGCACGCCGAAAAATAATATGCATGGTGTTCGTTCTAAGGACGATGCCAACACTCCATCGGCCATTTATTTTTCTTAGGGCGATAATTATTTATCGGCCATGTTTGTGCTAAGGGCGATAATCGTATATCGGCCGTTGCCTACTTAGGCTTCCTGCCACGCACTCGGGTGGTACTTCTTCAAATATTTGCCATTGAGAGCTCGAGGTAACAATGCCCCCTGTATTGATTCCACCAAATATGAATTTCCGGGAACAACTCTTGTAATCCTAAAAGGAACTTCCCAACTTGGAGACCACTTCCCGAATTTTCTATCTCTTGAACCAATCAGTAGAATCACTTTCCAGACGAGATCACCAACTTGAAAATTCTTCAACTTGACTTTCTTATTGTAAGCCCTTGCCACCCTCAACTTATCTCTCTCTATGGCATTCAAAGCAGCCAAACGTTTATCAGCAACCTCATCAATGTTGTCCATCATCAAGTTATAGAAGTCTATTGCCGATAAATCATTTTGTTTGGCTATTCTCAAAGCATTCAAATTTACTTCCACTGGTAAAACAGCCTCCTGACCATATACTAGCTCATATGGAGTCACTTTCGTAGCACCATGCCTTGAGATTCTATGTGCCCATAATGCCTCAGACAACAAGTCATGCCATCTCCTTGGATTATCCTCAATCTTCTTCTTGATGAGCTTGATTAAAATTTTATTGCTAGACTCAGCTTGTCCATTAGCTTGGGCATAATATGGGGAGGAATTGAGCAACTTTATGTTATAAGATTCGGCAAACTCTCTGACTTGGTGTGACATAAAAGATGAACCTTGATCTGTAGTTAACGTTTGAGGAATACCGAATCTATGAATAATGTGCTCGGTTATGAATTTAATTACCTCCGTATGCGTCATGTTCTTGAGAGGTACTGCTTCAGACCACTTAGTGAAATAATCAGTTGCCACCAATACGAACCGATGCCCCTTTGAAGAAGACGGATGGATTTTCCCAATAAAGTCTAAACCCCATCCTCTGAAAGGCCACGGCTTGATAATAGGATTCAACATAGCAGCGGGAGCCAATTGAATATCACCAAATTTTTGACAAGCTTCGCACCCTTTATAATATCTGAAGCAATCGTTAATCATGGTCGGCCAATAAAACCCAGCACGTCGTAATAACCATTTCATCTTGGGAGCCGACTGGTGAGTACCACAAATGCCTTCATGTACCTCTCCCATAGCAACTCTTGCTTGGTCCTCATCCAAGCACTTTAAAAGAACATCATCAACTGTTCGGCGATAAAGATCATCATCCCTCATAGTATATTTAAAAGCCATACGCCGAACAGCCCTGTCCACCCTTTCACTCGGATTACGCAAGTAAGCAACAATGGGCTTCCTCCAGTCGGAATTGTCACCTGCACTAGATTTTTTGTTAATGACCGAATCAGTGGGTTCTGGTTCGGCCTCTTCTATACTGGTAAGACAAGACATCGGATTTTGAGAAATATGAAACATGCCATGATCAACATGGTATCCAGATGCTTGTTGTGCCAACTCATTTGCTTTCCAGTTGTCATGTCTAGATATATGTGCAATGCTAAAACAATCCAAAGTAGAGATTATATCTAGACATTTATCAAGATAAACATTAAGTGATTCGTCCAAACACTGAAAGACTTTGGATATTTGTTGTACCACTAGTAACGAATCACCATAAGCCTCAATATGTGTAACACCTATAGCAAGTAACATCTCTAGGCCGAATAACAATGCTTCATATTCGGCTTGATTGTTTGTGCAAAAATATTCTAAGCGGCATGAGGCTTCAAAAACAGCACCATGAGGAGATATATAAACAATACCAACACCTTGGCCATTGCTACAAACTGACCCATCAAAGTATAATATCCATGGTACTAATGAAATAAGGTTCATATCAACATCATGCTTGTCATTAATCCGATGTTCAACAATGAAATTAGCAACAATTTGGCCTTTCATGGACTTTAGAGATTCATAAGCCAAATCATATTCAATCAAAGCATAAGCCCACTTGCCAATTCTACCACTAAGAATTGGCCTATGCAACATGTATTTAATGACATCGGTTTGACAAGCTACTACACAAGCACTCGGCACTAAATAATGTCTCAGTTTTGTGCAAGCATAATATAAGCATAGACATAATTTCTTAATAAATGTATACCTTGTCTCTGCGTCCAATAAGCGGTGGCTCAAATAAGTGATGGCATGCTCTTTTCCTTCGGTCTCTTGAGTTAGAACAGCACCAATAACTTCTCGCTCTGCTGCAATGTAAAGTCTGAAGGGTTCCCTATGCTTGGGTGCTCTCATCACCGGAGGAGTGCACAAATAATTCTTGATCATATCAAATGCTTCTTGATGTTTTGCCCCCCAAGTGAAATCAGCATCATCCTTTAACCGAAGGATAGGAGTAAATGCATCAACTTTCCCTGACAGATTAGCTATGAACCTTCTCAAATAGTTGACCTTGCCAAGGAACTTTTGCATATCTCTCTTGCATGTTGGAGCCTCCACTTTCTGTATAGCCTCTATCTTTTTGGGATCAATATCTATGCCATCTTCATGAATAATGAAACCCAAAAACTTGCCAGCTGACACGCCAAAAGCACACTTCAAAGGATTCATCTTCAGTCCATACTTTTTCATTCTTTCAAAAGCTAAACGCAAATCGGCCAAGTGAGATTCAAAAGCATCCGATTTGACAACAATATCATCAATATAAACTTCAAGTATGATACCGAGTAAATCATGGAAAATCAAATTCATAGCCCTTTGATATGTGGCTCCAGCATTTTTTAATCCGAATGTCATCACTGTCCACTCGAATAAACCAACGAAACCAGGGCATCGAAAAGCAGTCTTGTACATGTCATCTTCGGCCATAAAAATTTGATTGTATCCGGCATTACCATCTAGAAAGCTAATAACCTTATGCCCAGAAGCATCATTAATAAGCATATCGGCTATTGGCATAGGATACTCATCTTTGGGTGTAGCCCTATTCAAATCTCTGAAATCAATGCACACCCTCAACTTGCCGGATCCTTTCTTCTCTACTGGGACAATGTTAGAAATCCACTCGGCGTACCTGCAAGGTCGAATGAAATTAGCTTCAAGCAGTCGACCGATCTCTTCCTTGATCCGGTCATATGTTTTCGGATTAAATTTTCTGGCTGACTGTTTATAAGGTCTAAAACCGGCCTTTATAGGCAACCGATGCTCCACTAGCTCTCGGCTTAACCCTGGCATCTCATGATATTCCCATGCAAAGCAACAAACATATTCTTTCAATAGCTCGATTAACTTAGCTTTACAATCGGCTTTCAAGTTTTTGTTTATAAATGTCGGTCGAGTGCCTGAACCATCTCCAATATCTACCTCTTCTAATGGATCGGCCGACGTAAAACCTTGTCCAAGTTTATCCATGTCATCTAACTCCTCTATGGACTCATACATATCGTTCTCGCTGGACCGATATTTCACAAGACGTTTTTGTAACCACTCAGAGCTAGAATCCATTTAAACATATCATACCTTGGAGCCGATTGCATTCAGTCGGCTTTAAAGAGACGGGCACAAAACCATTCTTGGTTGCGCTGAGAAAATCAAACTTTGATAAGTCACGTCCCGTCAAGCAAGTAGCATTGGGATGTTGCCAATCCACCGATGCATCGGCCAAAGCAACACAGGCCGAGTTATCCGCATGAATGACTTCCACTTCATCATCAACCCACTGAATCAAAAACTGGTGCATAGTGGATGGCACGCACTGGTTTGCATGAACCCAATCATGGCCTAGTATGACGTTGTAGTTACCTTGCACCTCAGCGACAAAGAATGCAGTAGCCAAAGTTTTGCTTCCAACTGTAAGCTCCACATACATCACACCTTTGGCTTCAGTTTTCTCATTGCCTTCAAACCCGTTAAGCACCATATTGGTCTTGATCAATTCTTCATCAGGCAAACCCAATTTCTTGAAGACCGAATAGGGCATAAGGTTTACCACAGCACCACCATCAACAAGCATCCGAGTGAGCGGTGATCCATTGATATGACCTCTGAGATATAATGGTTTCAAATGCGTTACTGGTTCTTTTGGCTTCTCGAATATCGCGTTTTTAGGGCCAAAATCCAGCTGAGCCACCTCCCCTTCCTCATCTACAGCACGAAACTCAGCAGGCAAGTAATACACCATATTGATATCCATACCTTCATGAACCGGTGTAGACTCATAGTCCAACATATCAGCCTCCTCCTCAAGTGCATCCACCGATTCATAAATTTGTCCGAGTGAAGAGGAAGCAATAGGTAATGTAGACGATGCAATGATTGCGTCGTCCTTTTTTGGTAGTGTAGGTGCTGCTGTGATAGGCGTAAAGGCCACTGTATCTCGTATTTGTTTGGGCCTCCACACTTGTTTTGTAGGTACCATAGGCCGAGTGTCATTGAACAACTTATCCCTTTGCTTCTCAGCCTCTTGTTCTGCCATCTCTTGGCTCCTTAACCTCTGTAGTTTCCTCTTCTGTGTCTTTGTTAGCCCTGGAGGACACCACTTTGGCTGAGTGTATTTAGGATCTCTCGTTTTTACTCGGCTGGTGCTTGCTTCATGGTCATTAGCTGAGTGCTTTGGCGCAATAGAAAGTATCGGCTCAGCCGGTTTGCTATGCACAATTGGCTGCTGTATGGCAAATGTTTTGGTGCCCAAGATAAGTGAGTTGGCATCCGTTTTCTCCTTGCTTTTTCCCGACTCAACTGCTGCAACACTTGGTGACTTAACACGCCATTCTTTTCGACTTTCCAGATGCATGAAATTTCCACTCGGGCGCAGCTTTTTACTCTGATGGAATCCACTCGGATGGATGTCATTCGGATGGAATTCACTCGGATGGAATCCAGTCGGATGGAATCTACTTGGCCACATTTTTTCACTCGGATAGCTTCCACCTGGGTGCATCCTTACACTCGAATAATTTCCACTCGGTCGCATATTTTGACCAGCCGACTGATAGTCACCGATGTTGAGTTGGCCATTATATGAGTAATCAAGTCGATCCCACACAGATTGCCTCTGCTCTTTTGAAAACTGCGCCTTTGGTCCACTTGGTTTTGTATACCGACTGAACATATCAGCTGATGGTGACCTTGGTCGTTTCAGATGAGTCGGTCGATTGAAACTAGAACCGGCCGACTGGTTAGCATACTTGGACAGCAACATATCAAAAGTTGGCTTGATCCGCTTGTGCTGCACTTTAGCTTTATTCTTCTTCCACTTGCCAACTTCTGGACTCTTGGGCTTGACAAATTTAACACGAGTATTTTCTTGCACTTGCGGTTGCCCCCCGAGTGTAGGATTCTTGATGGTGATTTTGATCACTTCCTTGCCATCGGGTTGCTTATCAAGCACAACCTGTCTCCCCAAGACCTTGTTGTCCTCTTGTCTTTCCTGGGCTCACCGACAATGACATTAGCTTTATTAGCAGATTCAGCTACCTCCGGTCAAATGAGTAGCTTCTTCCCCTCCAAATCCATGGTATTCATTGGAAAAGGCTATTTATCAACTTGCATTTCAGAAAAGTTTAATCGTCCGTCATTAATGGCCGATTGTATCTGTCATCGAAAAACATTGCAATCGTTAGTAGCATGAGAAAAATAATTATGATACTTGCAATAAGCGCGCCGTTTCAGCTCTTCAAACGGCGGCAAAGTATGAGTTATTCTAATAATTTTAGCTTGCAGCAAAGCATCAGATATTTTATCACACTTGGCAATGTTAAAAGTAAACTTCATCTCTTCATCACGATTCTTATGAATCGGTTTCAGATCATTGCAAGTAAATGGTTTGGCCTTAGATGGCCAAACAAATTCAGTAGAAAAAACATCACCCTCATCGTCCGAGTGATCATTATCATATTCGATCATATTCATCTTTGGACGATCGGCTTTGTATCTATGCACTTCTTTGAGGTCTTTGCTTTGGCTTTCCTGAGCCAAAGCCCTTTGTAAGACTTGGTTGATATTTAAGAACTCATAGCCTTCTAGCTTTTCTCTGATGGGAGTTCTCAAACCACTCAGCACTAGGTCTGCCAAGTCTCTCTCGGTTATCACCAAACTAAAACACCGGTTTTTTGTTTCTCTAAATCTCTTGACGTAATCGGAGACCGATTCATCATGCTTCTGCTTAACCGATGTTAGATGTGACAACTTGAGTTCATTGTCGCCGCTATAAAAGTGATCATGAAACTTCTGCTCTAGCTGCGACCAAACCCGAATGGAACCATGGGGTAAAGAAGAAAACCATGAAAATGCGGTACCAGTTAATGATAAAGGAAATAAACGCACTTTCAATTCGTTCAATGAGCCTGCCTCACCCAATTGTGCTAAATATTGACTAACATGCTCCCATGTGGTTTTTGTGCCTTCTCCATTAAATTTAACAAAATCTGGAATTTTATATCCTGGAGGGCACTGGATGGCATCAAAGTACTCGGGGTATGGCTTTTGGTAAATCTGATTCCGAGGTAACTCAACTCCAAAATTCTCTCGAAGCATCTTAGCCATCTCCTCTCTAAGATTAGCTAGACCATCATCCATAGTGGATGATGACGCTTGTGGCAGTGGCATAGGAGGAGTAGGGTTACTAGCTGTAGGTAAGAATTGTGGCATGTATGTCGACCCAAAATTTGGTAGTGGTCGAGTGGTTGTAGGTGTAGGTAGGGTTTGGTTCAACGCTGCCACCGAACCTGGCATGCTTATGATAGGGTTGATGGGTGCAGTCACAATCTGATTTGTATGGGTAGGATAATAAGCCATCGGCACAGGAGGCGCCGATGCAATAGGTAAAGCCAGATTAGGGTTTTGCACACTAGCAGCTACACCATCATTACCACTAGATGATTGAGATGTATTCTTCTGAGCATTAGTATTTTCTATGAAAGTTTGATAGACTAGATTGTTACCATCAGCAATACGACTTTCAATCTCAGCCCACTGCTCAGGAGAAAAGGCAGTACTTACAGAGGGTTTAACCTGTTCAGTTTGAAGAGGAGAGAACTTGATTTCTTCAATCGGAGTGACGTTGCCTTGGCGATCTTTCTTGAATTTTGCAAGGAACTCCTGCAGGTCCTTCTCCTCGCGCGCCTTCTTGTACTCCTCATAGACTTGGCGATGATCGGCTGATATCTCATCAAGACTGGGCTTAATGATGTTATCGGCGTCTACCTCAGATGGCTTGGGAAGATCGGACATGGTGGATGCTGATGATTGATCTTGAGTCCCCAGCGGAGTCGCCAAAAAAGTGTGTTGACACACGAACACGTCACGTGTACCCTCGACGCCGGGGGTGATGCACCACAGCTCACGTCGAAGGAGACCCGACCGACAGCGCGATACGCAAGACAGTCGACGGGCGCTTTTGCAGACCCGAAAACCCCACACCCCCGGGAGGGACCCCGTCAGGGAGTGCGGCGGCTATGGGCTGCCCTAGGTCGATTCGCTCGCCCCTAGAGCCTCGGGATTTGCGGCTCTCAAACACGAAGAACAGCGAAGAACGAGATAGAAAAACGGTGGAGAGATAAAACGTAGATGAAAAAGTAGTATATTGATTTGTTCGATTGTGTGTTGTTCAATCGGCCGTCACCCCCAACATATATAAGAGGCGGCTAGACTTCCCGTACAAGCAAAGGATTTATCTAGGCTTTCCTTACAAGAAAATTACATCAATTCACGTCCTAGAATCCTAATTCTGGTCCCACTCGGATTCAGCCCGAATCTGGTCCAATCTTCTGTCTTGCTCCTTGCGTGGGTTGTGGAATCTGCATATGACTTCCGATGGAGACGGTTCAAATATCAATTATGTGTGCTTCGACGAGGCCAACAATCTGTATGTTGATCACTTTTCCAAATAAGGCCATCTTGAATACTCCACGGGGTCATCTCTAATTTCGAGTCGGACTCGTTCATGTAGCTGACTGGACCGTCCGACTCTTGCAGCGTCTCTGCAGGTCGTATACTACGTCGGATGATGATGACTCCAAAAGCAAAGTTGACCGTTTGGACGTTACGAAAAACTCCCGTGTTGAACACTTCTTCATCCGAAGTCATCTAGATAAGTATTGAGCCCATCTTCAGCATCTGGTCGGATTGGCCTCGACAGTTTCTACTGTTCACGGCGGCAAGCTTTCCCGGCAAGGTTACTGTTCACGGCGGCAAGCTTTCCCCGGCAGGTTACTGTTCACGGCGGCAAGCTCTCCCCCGGCAAGGTTACTGTTCACGGAGGCAAGCTCTCCCCGGCAAGGTTACTGTTCACGGCGGCAAGCTTTCCCCGGCAAGGTTACTGTTCACGGCGGCAAGCTCTCCCCCGGCAAGGGTACTGTTCACGGCGACAAGCTTTCCCCGGCAAGGTTTTTGAGGCAGTAAAACGACCTCGGATGAAAATGTGTCCAAAAGCAAAGTTGACCGTTTTGACGAGACGAAAAACTTTCGTGTTGAACGTTTTCCGATTCGAGGCCATCTTCTGGGCCAAAACACTCACGCATTACATCAGACACTTGCCAAGACATGTCTGGTCTTCCGCGTCATATTTCGCCTCTTGACAGGGCTGCATCCAGATAGCTCTAACTTTTGCATACGAACTCGGATTGAGATGATTTTTATATCAAAATCGACCGATTCGACGAGACGAAGACAATTCATGTAGAGCATTCCTTCATCCGAGATTGTCCTGGAGGCGTACTTGACCAAAAAGCACTCAGAACACCTAAACATGACAATCTTGAGTGTAGTTTTGGTCTCTGATATGATGCCGAATGATTATGGTCCAAACATCAAAGTTGTTCCACTCGGCAATGTGAAATTTCTCATTTAGAATATTTTGTCATTTGAGGCCATCTTCATTGCATTCTGCATTGTGCCAAAATCAGGTGTCAACAGATGTGATGGACAAGACCCATCCTTTATCTTAGTATATTGATCGTTCAGTTTTATTGCTATTGCTTTCTTCATGTCATATACATATTCCTTTGACTATGAGATTATGCAACTCCCGGATACCGGAGGAATGCCTTGTGTGCTATTAAACATCACAACGTAACTGGGTGATTATAAAGATGCTCTACATGTATCTCCGAAGGTGTTTGTTGGTTTGGCATAGACTGAGATCAGGATTTTTCACTCCGAGTATCGGAGAGGTATCTCTGGGCCCTCTCGGTAATGCACATCATAATAAGCCTTCCAAGCAATGTGACTAATGAGTTAGTTGCGGGATGATGCATTACAGAACAAGTAAAGAGACTTGTCGGTAACGAGATTGAACTAGGTATGAAGATACCGACGATCGAATCTCGGGCAAGTAACATACCGATGATAAAGGGGATAACATATGTTGTCATTATGGTATGACCGATAAAGATCTTTGTAGAATATGTGGGAACCAATATGAGCATCCAGGTTCTGCTGTTGGTTACTGACCGGAGAGGTGTCTCAGTCACGTCTACATAGTTCTCGAACCCGTAGGGTCCGCATGCTTAATGTTTGATGACGATTTTGTATTATATGAGTTATGTGATTGGTGACCGAATGTTGTTCGGAGTCCTGAATGTGATCACGGACATGACGAGGAGTCTTGAAATGGTTGAGAGGTAAAGATTGATATATAGGACGATGGTATTCAGACACCGGAAGTGTTCTGGGGTACCGGGTACATATCGGGTCACCAGAAAGGGGTTCCGGGCACCCCAGGCAAAGATATGGGCCTTATGGGCCAAGAGAGGGACAGACCAGCCCACAAGGGGCTGGTGCGCCCCCATATAGGCCGAAATAGGAGGAGAAGGAAAGGAGGGAAGGGAGAAGGAAAGGGGAGGATTCGGCCTCCCCCCTTCCTTCTCTCCCCCCTCCCCCCCCCCTCTCTCTCTTTCCTTCCCCCTCCGATACTTATGGAAGGGGGAGGCCGACTTGAAGGAGGTGCCCAAGTAGGATTACTCCTACTTGGGGCGCCCCTTGCTGCTCTCCCTCCCTCTCCCACCTATATATATGTGGGGGGGCACCGCTAGAACACACAACATTGATTCCTAGCTGTGTGCGGCGCCCCCCTCCACAGTTTACGCCTTTGGTCATATTGTCGTAGTGCTTAGGCGAAGCCCTGCGCAGATCACTTCACCATCACCGTCACCATGCCGTCGTGCTGGTGAAACTCTCCCTCGACACTTTGCTGGATCAAGAGTTCAAGGGACGTCATCGAGCTGAACATGTGCAGAACTCGGAGGTGTCGTGTGTTCGGTACTTGATCGGTTGGAACGAGAAGAAGTCCGACTACATCAACCGCGTTGTCAAACACTTCCACTTTCGGTCTACGAGAGTACGTGAACACACTCTCCCCCTCTCATTGCTATGCATCTCCTAGATAGATCTTGCATGAGCGTAGGAATTTTTTTGAAATTGCATGCTACTGTTCCCAACAGCTGGACTTCCTACCGGGTAGCCAGGAGCGCTGGCCTGGACGAACGCGACCATCTTTCCCGATAGGGTGGTGCGGCATAGAGGAGACGGAAAGATCATGCTCGATCGTGCGGGGGGTGGGCTGATCCTAGTTTTCGGGTGATAGTTTTCGTGGGGAGTAGAAAGACGGGAGAGTGAGTAACTTGGACAAGGAAGCAACCGCCGCCATGTCTCCCTCTCCGACGGCCTGCATGGCGGCCAAATCTAGAAGGAGAGACACAAGGGAAAGCTCAACCCAAATCAGATTTATTAAGACCTTAACTACAACTACATCTATACAGGAGATGAGACCCTCGTCCAACTCAAATCCGGCGGTCGCTGGGAAAGACGCCGGGAAAGAGAGGGCAGGGGCTGGCCGCGAGGAATTTTGGAGGGGGTTCTCGAAGAATCAGCTTCATGGGAGAAACCTCTAGACTATCGGTGCTCTTTTTCTATGTTGGCTCTGAACAGCCCATCTTAGTCTCAATCCCAACCACAGATTCCAGATCGAACGGTATAGATTGCATGAACCTAGACACGCCATCATCACCAACTCGCCTTTTTTATAAGAGTAGAGATATTTCAACACATATATATTCCACAATCTCATTATAGAAAAAATTCTCTTCTTTGCTTTTGTAAGAAGCAGATGCCGATGAAATGCAGCACATGGACAATCTAGTACTAGAGGATATGAGATCACTTCCACATTAAAGGATGTATTTGATGTGCCTGCCAACTTCACATGGCCATCACTTGCATATAATATACTACCTCTAGTCATAGCTTGAGAAAGATTTAATTCATTATCTTTAGCATATTGTGTCTGCCTATCTTATTTCATTTTTCTCAAGCCTACACATGGACAGCTTAAGTGAAGATTTGATAGCAAGACATAGTGGCAATGATTAAGAAAAATATGTTCCATGCAACAGAGGCATCCCCAGTTACATGATGTGTCATAATTGTAACCGATCAATCTTATTTCCGAAACGTAAACGACACATGACATGTGTTTGGAAGAACTTCAATCCAATCCAATTTATGTCTACCTCTCCATTCCACCTCTCAACTCTAGCCCAACATTCAATTAGCTACAAGACACAAACTTTGAGGACAGAGGAGTAAAATGCACAGAACCACCACATTAGTGTCATAACTCTCGAAAAACCACCACTTTACAAAACATGAAACTTTGCACCACATTAGCCTTTATCGCAATATAACTAGATGGACAAGATTATAGGGTGCCGGGACACCCGGATGTTGTCGCACCTTTCCGTTAAAAGAGGTGACCACATTCTGTGTTCTTAGTTTTTTTTCTCATGTATCATTGTTTATTTTGGGCCGTACTGTTTTCTTAGTCACAAGAAAAACGAAAAATTAAGCACCATGCTACAAATCTGCTAATTGTTCTCTAATAGCACCTGCTCCTGTCGCATTTCCCTATTTCAAAATGTTGCAAAGCCTAGGGTATAAAAAAAGGGAGAAATGTTGTAGTTACAGGATGCAATTTCCTCTTTGAATAAACCTTTAATCGTAAATAAGGCTAATGTTACACCCCAACTTTCAAAAAAAATTGTTACACCCCAAAATTTTAAAAAATTGTGCCTTCCATATTTAGGAAAAAGTGTTTAATTCTATACATCCGGTGCGGTATGGCCATTCCCCCTCCTGTCATCCCAGTTTGGTATGGACAATACTTTTGGGTTAATTATCCTTTTGCCCTCAGTGGTGTCCATGTACTCAGTTTTGCCCTCAGATGCGAATTGTGCTCAGTTTTGCCCCTAGTCCATGCGCACCGACTCATTCCGTGAACTCTGCCGTCTCCGTCAGGTCAACCTTTTGACTCGGCCCTTACAGGTGGGACCAGGCGGCAGAGGCAGCCAATTTTATTCAGACCGTTGCACGCGTGGCTTGTGGGACCCAGCAGAGAGTCGTTGAGTAGAGAGCCGTTGCGGGTGTGCTATATAAGCGGGCGACGGCGGCGGTGACCGCGGCGACAGAGAGCACGGCGGTGACCATGGCGAGAGAGAGAGCACGGTGGTGGGAAGCTAGTTGTGGAGGGCGCGGCGGTGGGAAGCTAGTTGTGGAGGGCGCGACGGCGTTGAGATCCCCTTCGGCTCCGAGCTCCATGTCTTCCTCAAGCTCTCGCACCACCTCACGGATGCAGAGCCGAGCGCGTGTGGACATGCCTGTCTTCGTCTGTCCGCGGTGTCAGGCAGGCATTGATCGGAGGGTTTCTCACACACCGAGGAAGCAGAATCGTCTGTTCTACGTGTGCAACGAGAATGGGGTAAGAATCAGGGCAATTGCACCATTTTCATGGTCGGGATCTTTGAGCAATGGGTTGATCTGTTTGGTGTTCATGCATGTGACATGCTTCTTTCTTTGGGTCGATGCTCTGGCCAAGACTCTGATGAATAAACTGCAAGAAGAGTATGAAGAATGGTTGCGCATGCTGCCACGAACGGCAGTGGCCGCAGCACAAGCTCTGTAAGAAGAGATGGAGGGTGAAGCACGCACTGATAGAGAGCTAGCTGTTGAGCTTAGGATGTTGAAGAAGAAGGTTAGGAAGCTTGAAGATCAAGCACTACCAATACCCATTTGCAAATACTTTTGGGCATTTGTAGGTATGGTAATCGCACTGGTTGTAATGTTGAAAATGTATGGAAAGGCATGAATTATGGAGGAATTTGTAATCTTGAAATTGTATGAGAAATTCACCTAGTTTAAATGTTGGTCAAAGTTGTTTAAATGTTGAAACAAAAGAGAAGAAGTGACCAACATTTAAATATGTTGAAAAAAGGAGAAGAAATGAGGAATTCGGAAACTTTTGATCAATGAAATGCAGCTCTCTGCTCTGCCTTTCTGTCAAAAAAAAGGTTGCTCTTGGGAAAAATTCAGAGCGTAGAGCCAAGTGCAGGCTAGACTAATGGGCCAACTGCATCCAATTAGGCCCATTCGGGGGTTGTCTTGCGTGTTTTTCTGTTTTCTGTTCTGATTTAATTTAGGCAGTAAATCATAATGCTAAAACTTTTTGTGGAAGCTAATTGAATTATTCCAGAGCCAAACAATTAAGATTAGAATTTTTTTGGAGATGTTAAATATTTAATAGCAATTTAATTAATCCAATTCAAATACACCGTGATTTAAATCAAAGACCAAAATGTCATGGAAAATGTGCCTCAGCTCTGGTAGAGGTTTACACCTGGTGCCAAAATAAATGAACATTTTTTTAAGGGCATTACATTGAGAAAAAAATATTTTTTTCAAAAAAAATGAAGGGTGGAAAATGCATAAAAAATTGGTGCAGCTGGGGACTCGAACCTAGGACTGCATGGGTTTGTGGTGTTTAGGGTTGCGCTGGTAACCGCTAGGACAGATGGCAAGACTTTGACATGGGTAGGGAAGGAAGGTATACATAGTGAGACCGTGAAATTTGTCAAAAAAATAGTGAGACCGTGAATGTTTGCACACGCGTGAGAGTGGTTTTCCTTTGTTTTGCACTGAAATTTTGGAGGGTTGGAAGGTTGAAAACATATGTTTGCACTGCCACATGATTTTGGTTAGAGTGGCACTTGGTTTAGGATTTAAAGGGAATAAATTTGCATGTTAGTTCGTGACTTCTTTTAATGAAACAGAGGGCTTCTCACCCCCTCCGATTTTCATTAATGAAAACCACAAGTTCTCGAACTTCATGACTTGGTTTATGGAAGAAATGATATGTTTGGGCACGGACATTTTTTAACACACATAATAAACCCTAATAACTTAGATAAGATGCAACACACCATACCCTTACAATAATAAGTTCACGGACACATGACGAAACATGACACGACACGACACGACATAGAAAAGCAACAAAATAAAAACGAAACATGACGATCTTGACTCCGGGCTTGAACATCTTCATCTTGACCTCCTTCTTCCACCTTGGCCGCGCGCCCCTTCAACACCGTCTTCATCTTCACACCTCCTCCTCCTCGTCGTAGGGAAGGGAGCATCTGGCCTGGAGTGGGGAAGATGCTCTCGTAGTTGGTGTAGATGTTGTACACGGTGAAGAAGATGGCCTCGTAGCCGCACCAAAAGACTTGTCCGAGGAGCTCGTGCACGTCAAACGGGTTGGCGAAGGTGACCATGAGCAGTAGGAGGATGTCGTCGCAGTCACGAACCTCGTTGAGGGTGAACATCCTAGGCGAGCCCCGTGGGAGGTGGGCATAGCCGGCTCTGAGGAAGGCGCGGGTGAGTTCGACGGAACCCCTCCACCTTGAAATAGCCCACACACAGAGCTCCCTCTCCACGAGCACGCCCGATGGGTAGCGCATGTAGCGACCAAACCTCAAACAGTCTGATCTCTGTGCTCCGGTGTCATCCCTGGATCAGTAATGCTGACACCACACAGTACTCGGAGGATTTATAGCAGAGTAGCAATCACACACTTATTACATCGAGTGTCTCAAAAGAGAACTTATTACAATAAATATGGCTTAATGCCATCTAATAACTATAACAGCGGAAGGCTTGGAAGATAAGTGAGTCCATCAACTCCAACGGCATCACTGAGTATAGTACCACGACCTAAAACTCCTTAATCGTCGTCTGAAAAGTCTGCAACATTAACGTTGCAGCCCGAAACGGGTCAGCACATGGAATATGCTGGCAAGGTAACACATAGAGAGTAATGGAATGAAACAGCTATACTATATGCATATTTGGCTGGTGGAAAGCTCTATGGTTACAGTTTTGCGTAAAGCCAATTTTTCCCTACTTCAAAGGAATAAAATTTAATTACTATCATGGTGGTTGTTAAACATTGAGAATGGTTGGCAGCATTCTCAATCCCAATTAAGCATCATCATTAAACATAACCCAACAAAATTAATTTAGAGTAACATGTTGAGATTCACATGAAAATCCAGGTACTAGATACTCAAGATGTCCATAACCGGGGACATGGCTAACCATGATTAGTTTATTACACTCTGCAGAGGTTTGCGCACTTTTCCCCACAAGACTTGATCGCCTCCATTTGGTTTCTCGCACTACACGGTGTTTGAGAAAACGGATGACCGAGACATAGTCTTTCAGAAGCGCTAGCACCTTACGATCGGGTAGACCGTACCACCTACATCCCCTACATCTGCTAGTCTACCACTATAAGAGTTCGCACGACTTAGTCAACTATGCTAGAGCCCATAATAGCTTGTGGCTGCACACGGAAGTTTCTAGTATGAATAATCTCATGATCCCTTTGAGCCTGGGTGGCGGTCCAAAAGAAAACAGGCAAGTCCTGGAATACCCAGGTGCCTCAATCCACCTAGATGTGTGTTTAAGTTGCCACCTTAGATAAACCATTAATTAACAATCTCACATCTGTCATGGATATCACTCACCCAATCCACGTCTACTAGCATAGCATGGCATAACAAGAAAACGTAGAAGTAACTCCCAAAGGTTTGATAATAATAGGTAATAGGTACTACCTCATCTACTTCTCATCCCACAATTTAATTAGATCCTAATCATGCAATGTGTGAGGATTGATCTAATGCAATAAAACTGGGTAGTAGAAAAGGTATGATCAAAGTGTTACTTGCCTTGCTGATGATCCGCGAAACCTAACGATTCGAAGTAACACGCGGCGCACTCCGGGTATTCTATCGCAGACAAACAAACAAGCATACAATAAGTACTCATCTAATGCACAGGTAAAACTCAAATAAGAGATCTAACCAGAAGGTTCAACTTAAGAACTCCGGTTGGCAAAAAGAATCAAATCGAACGAAACAACGAAAGACGAACGGCGAAAGAAAACAACTTCGTTCTAGTAATCTGGATCTAGGGCAAATTTTACAGTAGCAAAATCTTGTTTAAGTTGGTTAAACGGATAGACGGTTTCGAGACGAATCCCTAGGCGCTTATATCGCCTGATTCCGATAAACGAGCGAAAAGTTAAACTAAAACGAAAATCGGATCAGGAATCGCGATCAGAAAAATCGCGGATTTAATCCGAGAAAAAGAAAAACGACGAACGCCAAATATTATGTTTTTCTCTTTTTTTTCTCTTTTTCTTTTTTCGGCATGGAAAACGAGGCGCGACGAACCTCGGGCGGCGGGATCGTCGGCGGCGGCGGCTCCGATGGCGCGCGCGGATCGAGGCGGGGCTGATGGGCTAGGGCGGTTCGGGGTGGCGCTATTTAAAGGCTGCCCCCGGGCGGTGTCCCGCTCGGGTACGGCCCGAAGTCGGTTCGTTTTTTTTTTATTCCGCTCGGAAGAAAAATAAAAAGAAATACTAAACGGACTCCAAAAATTCCGAAATAAATTTTCACGGGCTTCTAAAATTAAGGCGGGGCTGATGGGCTAGGTGAACATTTATTTGGGACCTAAATGCAATTTTGAAAAAAGCACTTTTTTCCTAAATTCAAATAAAACACCGAAAAACTCTGAAATAAAATCTTATTTGATTTTATTATTAAATCCTCAATATTTCTTTATTTTGGGAAAGTCATTTTATTCCCTCTCTCATATTTTTGTAGTAGAAATAATTGATGATAAAATAAATAAAATCAAATGATCCTATTCTCAAAATTTAAGAAAACTCAAATATGAAAATAACGAAATCCCCAACTCTCTCCGTGGGTCATTGAGTTGCGTAGAATTTCTAGGATCAACCAAAATGCAAAATAAAATATGATATGCATGATGATCTAATGTATAACATTCCAAATTGAAAATTTGGGATGTTACAGCGCAGCTCCGGCATGACAGGCGGACGGTTGAAGGTCAGCCCGTTGAACTGCATCTTCACTTGGTCTCGCTTGGGGAGGGCTCGGTCGCTTGGGTGTTTGAAGTTGGAGAGAATGGATCTGATCTGGCTTGTGGGTGGGAGAGGAAGAGAGGCACCCCATTTATAGGCCTGTGGGTGGGAGAGGAAGAGAGAAAGGATGAGAATGGTGCATGTGTGAATCCGGACGCGTGTGTGTATCCGTTATGTTTTGCACTCTTTAATTTTTGTACGAAAATGATGCATGGCGCGCGTGCGTGCATCTGAATCACTGCATATCTCTTTGACCGGGCGGTGCATCTGATTCGCTGCCCTGAACCACTGCCCTGAACCACCTAGCTCGCCTCGCTAGCCTAGCTCGCCTAGCGCGCCTCGCTCTCATGCATGCACGTCCACCTCCCGCGCATGCAAACCCACGTCGCTGGCTCCCATGCATGCAAGGCCTGGAAAGGCTGAGACGGGCTATTTACTGCGGTCTCAGGCCCAGACAACGAGACGGCCCAACGGTCCATCCAGCGCGCCCGGTATTTGTTTAGAAAAACAATCTCCTAGCCAATCAGATTGCATCTCGTGGATCGCCCCCTCCTCCCCGCAGATTCCTTGTAGAAGGGTTAGATCGACGTCCCTTGATCGCCGCTAGGGTTAGATGGACGGTCCTTGTTCAGCGCTGGGGTTAGCGGGGTTTGGGAGGGGTTTGGAGCAGTCAAAGCTATGTTTGACCAGATTTCAAATGAGCATAATAAACCTGCGCACATAGTCTTCTTATTTCATATACTAACGATTTAGGTTGATAAACAAGGTTTACATACATTTAAACGATAAGTTCATGTGTATTGTGTGATATCTCGAGTATCTCAAACTCTCTTGTATGAAGTGAAGAGAAGTGTTTTGGGGAAATGAACATGAAAATTTCAAAAAACTCACCGCAGCTTCATTTTGGAGTGACTAAGAAGGATCCAGGCTTAGTTTTCCATTTTGATGTCTTACACTTGTTTAAATCTTGGTCAAAGTTAAGTTTGACCAGAATTCAAATGAGCAAAACAAATTAAAAAAAATTAAAAAATGGAAAAACCAGCGCACATAGTCTGTATATATAGAATATATGTGTAGGAAAGTTATTTGGCTGATTTACACAAGGTCGAAAAAAACCTTGCTTAGAAATGAGGCCGTTTACCCTACCTTTGGACCCCTCTTTTTAGCACATTTTTCATGAAAATTTCAAAAATCTCACCACAGCTTCATTTTGGATTGACTAAGAAGGATCCAGGCTTAGTTTTTCATTTTGATGTTTTAGACTTGTTTAAATCTTGATCAAAGTTAGGTTTGATCAGAATTCAAATGAGCAAAACAAAATTCAAAAAAATCAAAAAAAGGAAAAACCATGTGCTCATTCAAACATCATCCAACAGATTTAAACATCATGTCAAACATAGTACTAACATAGGTCCAACATCATCCAACATAAATACAACATTATTCATAATGTTTCATAATTACTCATAGGGTAACCCTTAGTCATAAATAGCGTTGGGGCTTCTGTCTGTTCCTTGAGCTTCTTGCCATCACTTTGCTCCTCGTGCACCTTGTGCTCAATGCTTCTTCTCTTCTCCTCTTGGTTGTCGGTACCTTGCGCGTCTTCTTCAAACCTATCATAGAGCTGTGCAAAACATAAAGGGTAATGAGATCATGTCAAGTGATAAATGTACAGTAATATTTGACCCTTGCAAGATTTACATACCTAGCATAACTCACAACAACAGAAGGTTGGTCACCATTTGAAGCCTCACTTGGATCATCATTTGGAGCCTCACTTGGATCACCATGATCACCATTTGGAGCCTCACTTGGATCACCATGATCACTATTTGGAGCCTCACTTGGACCATCATTTGGAGCCTCACTTGAATCATTATTTGGAGGATATTTTTGATCATCGTCAAAATCATGCGGCTGTTGACCATCATCATTTGGAACCTCGTCAAAATCCTCATCTGATGCAACCGACTGTTGACCATGATTTTCATCATCTGTTGAGGCAACCGGCTGCTGACCAAAATTTTCATTGAAGCCTTAATCAAAACTCTCTCCGAACGTTGGATCTACTGTGTTATCACAATACTTACCAAAATAGACCCACCACACCTTGTGCACTTACGCTTCCTCGCTCCAAGTCCAGCTCCTTCGCTGTGAGGTCTGATTCGACTCTTCCTTGGTCTACCTGCTGCTCTCTTCAGAACTAGAGCGCAAAGCTTGAATCCAGGGTCCACCATGTCCCATTGTTGTTTTCCCTCCATAGCAGACAAGGCATAAGCATATGTGGCTTTGAACCTTGCAACAGAGTAGTAATCATGCACATACTGTTGTATGTTCCCTGCTGGACCTGGGAGAGAAGTGATGAAAAACAAGGCATGAATGCATGGCAACCCAGTTATCTGCCATTGCCTACAACTGCAAGTTCTAGCTTCTAAATCCACTGGATATCTCCATTCCCTCTTCTCTTTATCCAAATATGATATCTCTGCTGTGGTACCCGAGCAAAGAGTCATGTTCATTTCCAAGCCTGTTGTTTTCTGCTTCAGTTCATTCATCACGGCAGGGATGATAATGTGGCCCATGAATTTTGCCTCGGCTATTCCTGCACGATAATGAAATTTCTGCATGTATTCTATCATGATCATGTCAAGCAAATCCGCCACATAATGACCCTTTAGTTTCCGGATCGTTGAGTTGAAAGACTCCGCTAGATTATTGTGCACATAGTCAACTTTGCTCAGTTCACTGAATTGGCTTCTGGCCCATAACTTGGAGTGGTATGTTTCCAAGTATTCTTTCACTTTGGGATTCATGTATAACTGCCTCAAGTGGTAGTTGTGCTTCTTCACACTGCAAGTCAAAGATGTTGGCCATAAATTGTCGGTATACACCTTTCCTTTGAATTTCTTCATGAAATTTGCAGCAAGGTGACGCATGCATTCCCTATGCTCTACTCCAGGGAACACATTGTCCACGGCCACTTCTAAACATTTGCAGGCATCTGTATGAATGACCAACCCATTGGGATGTGCAATAGCCCGGCGCAGATTATGCAAAAACCAAGTCCAGCTCTCCTCAGACTCTGTCTCCAGCACACCGTAGGCAACTGGAAATACAAAACTATGTGCATCAATTGCACAAGCTGCTACTAAATGTCCTTTAAACCTCCCTGAGAGAAAAGTGACATCAATAGCCAAATAAGGCCTGCAGCCTACCAAAAAACTCCGACGACAAGCCTCAAAGCGGACAAAAACCTTCCTAAAGCATTCCTTGGTCTTTGTCACTCCCCTGAATGTGTACTCCACGGTGTGGTGATCAATATCTACAATACTACCTGGGCTTGTCCTCTCCACTTCACCTTTGAATGGATAAAACAATTGAAAACTTTCCTGCCAGTTACCATAAATAGAATTCATAGAATGTTCTTTACCATTGAACAACCTCATGTATGGTAAATCTATCTTGAACTTATCTTTGATGTTCTTCTGCAATTCCTTTGGACCCACTTGCTGGTTTTCTTTCACCCACTTCTTTATTTCTTCTGCCACCCATCTTGACTTGGCTCTACTGATTGTATCCTTCCTAAGGGTTGATTCCTAGCATGTGTGCTTAAAAGGGTTCACTTTGACCTGAACATTATTGTTATTTCGCATTTTAGATGCGAGCAGCCTCCATGGACAACCCTCAGTCGGACAGTGCACTCTGTAACGTACTTGATCGCTCTTGTCAATTTTGAAAGTACGTTCTATCTTGATGCAGTATGTCACAAGTGTATTTCTACACTCATTCATGGATGCAAAAACTGTACCTTCTTCCATATGAGGGTTTAAAGGGTCCCATTCAACAGCTGCAAGGTCTTCGTCCTCACCCACCGCGTCATCATCCACACGGACTGCATTGTGAGCCTCATCTTGGTTTTCAGCCCGAGGTGCCCGTCGTATATTCCGAATAACATCAGAATATAGTTTCTCTTCATCAACCCCAGAATTGTAGTCATCAGGCTCCACTTCAAGGGGGACCCTACTGCTGTTGCCCACACTTATCGAGCCACCACGTCGCCGTGCACCAACTGAACTGTTCTGGCTAAAGATGCCATTACGACGACTTGGTTCTCCCCGAGATGTTGCACCCGTCATCCTAGGTCCAAATGCCTGCTCAAGCACATCAACTTGCAGCCTCACATGAAAATTATCTTTCTCTTTATGCCTAACAAACATGGTAGCTAGCTCTTCATTATTACTAACTGTCACCCATTTCTTTTCCCCATCATAGTATTTGTATACCATTTCATCAAGCAAACCCCAAGGATATTGGCTACAAATTACCGTCCCAAATTGTCTGAAACTCCAATTACTAGCCATTGGCAATCGATAATCGAAACCTCCTTGGTATGTCTTCTTATCCTTTGCATCGAACATGTACCGGTCCCTTCTAATGTGCACCAAGAAAGCAAACGGCAACTCCATCCTAACCGGAAAAAAACAGAGACGCAATCAGCACACTAATTGGGCAAACCTACTCGAATCGAGTGTTCAGATGCACAACTAAGCTCAATCTAAACAGGAGGCGAGACTTACCCCTCGGGAACCCAATCGTGGACGCGGCGGATCTCCGGCCCGATGCCTGCCTCGCCAAATACTCCGGGGTCGCCGCTGCTCGCCATTTCGCCCTAGGGTTCTTCCTCCTAGTTCAAACAGCTCCAGCAGCCCCCCACCTTTGAGCGCTCCGGCCGGGCGCACGGAAGGAGGCTGCGCCGCGGGTCGAGCAGGTGGCAGGCGCCCCACACGTGGCGTCGCAGGTAGCCGTGGAGCGTAGGCGCAGGACGGTAGCGGCGGAACAGGCCATGCAGCTGGTGGCGGGGCTGGTGCTGTCCGCGGCGCAGGTGGCGGCGGCGGCGGCGCAGGACAGCCGGCCGGCGGATGGGCAGAGTGAGCTAAAATCTTACGAATGATTTGAGGATTTAGTTGCACGGGCCTACATGTCAGCTCCGGGCCCACGTCCACGCGGTCCCACGTGTAAACTCCGGACCCACAACCACTAACGCCGGCGAACGGAATGGACTCAAATATGGCCGTTTGGCCTCGCCATAGTAGCTGTGCATGGACTAGGGGCAAAACTGAACACAATTCGCATCTGAGGGCAAAACTGAGCCCATGGACACCACTGAGAGCAAAATGATAATTAACCCAATACTTTTTGTTGTTATTTAATCAGGCGAGTGCAATGTAAAGTGACATGCGATGCCAGATGTGTTGTTGTTCAGAGGGTGAGCCGTTGCCACCTTTGTCGGTCAGAGCAAAGAATTTTCAATAACGTGCGAAAACGACAAGTGAGAGAACATATATTCCATTATTCCTATAGTCCATCCACTGATCCACAGATAAGTAAGCGGGAAAAGACACACCTGATACATACAGTCACAATTACTTAGCTGCTAATACTACCTTGGAATCTCATTCACTCAGATACCGAGAAATGTCTGCACCTCGGTTATTACTGGTTGACAGGAATGCCAAGATTTTTTTTTCACTAAAGCAAAGAAGAAACAGCTGTTTAACAAGAAATTTACAGCGCGCAGATAAAATTGTGATGGGTGGAGGACGACTTAATCGCCCAAATGTTACAAGACTATCACCAACTCACCAGCTGTGGGTTGCAAAACCGATGAAACGAGACTGAATTGATTGACGTGCCCGGTTACATCAGCTAATTGTGGCTCTATATAAAGAACATCGATCAACAGATCCACACAAGCACAAATAGCAGACCTGCATGCGACCTGGCAGACATGGCTAACATGAAGCTACTGGCCGTGTTCGCTGTCTTGCAGTTCCTGTCACTCCACCTCCAAGTCCATGCCGTCTCCGGGTCCGCGGCCAGCAGCGTGCACAAGCCCACAAAGCCCAGCGGCGCCGGCAAATGCCACATCAGTGGCTTCCTGCACGGCGTAGCAGGCAAATGCAACAGGGAGCACGGCTCCGACTGCTGCGTGGCCGGCCACCGCTACCCGCAGTTCAGGTGCTCGCCCCCGGTGTCGGCCGAGACGCCGGCGATCCTTACGTTGAACAGCTTCGCGGCGGGCGGGGACGGCGGCGGCAAGTCCTTCTGCGACAACCGCTTCCACAAGGACAGCGAGGTGGTGGTGGCGCTGTCCACGGGGTGGCTGCGCCTCGACGGCACGCGCAGGTGCAACAAGATGATCCGCATCAACGGAAATGGGCGGTTCGCGCTGGCCAAGGTCGTCGACGAGTGCGACTCGGTGAACGGCTGCGACGCCGAGCACAACTTCGAGCCGCCGTGCCCCAACAACGTCGTGGACGGGTCGCCCGCCGTGTGGAAGGCACTGGGGCTCAACGAGGACATTGGAGAGTTCAAGATCACTTGGTCTGATGTGTGAGCCTATGCCATGGTGACCTTGCATTAATCTACACGTAAACGTAGAGGGAGGTCATCATTTATTATGCAGCGTTTGGTCTGTGTTGTGGTGGAGTTGCTGCTAACTAAATAAGCCCACCTAATAAAAAATTAAAAATAAATAAGCCACAGCTTATATGTGTATGTGATATTTTCCCAAGTTTATGTGCTTGCATGTTTGCTTTATAGTATTTCTCTTCAACTTGTGTGGTGTAAGGCCAATCATGGTGCAGTTGGTTCAAAGAAAAACTGCACAAAGAACTCACAAAAGACCAGATAAATTTAGGATGCTCATATGACGCGGACGCGACCTTGCTCGATCGCACGACTACCAGACATGTGCGGTCAGACAGCGCTAGGGGATCATGGTGAGGGTACGCTGGAGAAACACAGCGTGATGTGTGGTCGAAATTGTGTCACGCAAACGATTGGGTGAGGCCAGGGAACATTCATCAAATAAAATTTCCATAAATTTAATGTAAGCAGAACTTTTTACGGCCTAGACAATCATAAAAGACTAATAATTCATGTCGGTCGACCGGCTAGGAATTGGGCCGGCCGCCTCGGCATGCAACGCTGCCTGCTCGTCCTATCCATGCTCGCCATGTGGCATGAGTTCGATGCAACACCTCCTCCGTCCAGTGACCTTATCATTTCTCAGACTAGTCACAGTAAGGAGTAACTTCAACTAATAACATACAAATATTACTATCTTTATAGTGAAGAGTAACATATGTGTGGTGTCATGCAACACTTCATTTATTAGCTTGTGGACTCATCTTATCTTGATATGCGTGATCTTACTCGTAGTATGACGAACTAGCTATGTTAATCAATTCATCTTTCTCCTCATTGAATCATTGCCACATAGACAAATTTGCTAAGTTGGACCTTATGTTACTGCTGAAGTTACTCTCACCGTGGGTAGTCTCTACGCAACACTCCTTTTGCATCTGTTTCTCGTACTGTCGTTGCAGAGGAGACGCGGTTGGGCCTGCACCCTACCACTCATATCTACATTCCTATTATCTATCATCATAGTACTTTTATGGTCTCTTTGTCTTGGCCATAAAAGTTCTTCTTACATTAAACTCATCGGGGATTTTATTTGACGAATGATCCCTCACCCCAATCGTTTGCCTGCCACAATTTTGACCAGACATCACACCACGATTCTCCAGTGTGCCTTCACCATGATACCCTAGCCGCACATGTCTGGTAGTCGCGTGATCGAGTGAGGTCGTGGCGTATGAGCTTCCTAAACTTATCTGATCTTTTTCGAGTTCTTTGTGCAGTTTTTTCTTTCAACCAACTGCACCGTGCAGACGGGTGAAAATAGATTGGCCTTAAACGACACAAGTTGAAGCAAAATACTCTTATCTATACCTATTATTAAAGGAAGGTAATCAACCCACAATTCTAACGAAATCAGTTAGGTATGTATGCTTATGTTGTGTGTTGCTTACTCAATAGCATGCCATTCTTTAGAAAGTAGTTGGTAGCATTATTATTATGTCATGAACAAACACAAACTATTTCAAGTATTAAGGCTTGCAAGTAGATCATGGACAACCCGCCCCGGAGGCCCGAACCTGAAGCCCGACATTAGGGCCGGGTTTGGGCTCTAGTTTCTCGCACAAAAGCCTGAAAAGGCCCAAAATGGGTGGTAAGTTATGATACACACGGTTTTACCTAAATATATAGTAATACTATTGATCACCCAGGGTGCAGAATAAATAATTATTCACCCGACTTATCATACGATCATTTCATAAATAAATTACATTTAGAATACAAATAATTACATTCATATTGATTCATTACGTAAAATTTGGCATAAGAAAACAAGAATATAGGTCATAAAACCAGAAAAATTGCATTACACTATAGTTTTACGTTTATAATTTTACGCAACATAAAATATTTTTTACAGTGATTATATATGTTCTTACGTTTTGCTTTAATGTATGAAATAAGACAAAATTTACGGAACATATATTTACGATGTATTGATGTTAAAATAGAGGGGGGTTAAATTAATATAATATCCTTAATATGATTCATTTAAATAAAAATGCAATTGTTCGTGTGCTTCGGGCCGGCCCAGCCCGGGCTCAGGCTTGAGATTTTTACTTCAGGCTTTGCCAAGCCCGGCCCGAATCCGACCTGGCCCGGGGAATTATCAGGTTTACTTGCAAGCACGTTCTTTGAGCTGTAAGCTTCTCAGTTAGCTCCAAATTGCTTTTCTGTTAATAGATCCTTAAGCACTTCTCATACTAGCAATGTGAAGTTGCTAATGGTAGGCTTATTGCTAATGTATAAGGCTGGCATGCGTGTACTGCAGTGTACAGATCAGGGGAGGCTAGGACGGGCTTGCAGACAACACTGCGGCACGCACGAGCAAGAAGTGTGCTTGGAATTTGAGATTGTTTCTCTAGCAATATCAGGCCTGACATAGAGACAAGGTTGCAGCCAATCTTTATATGTTTGTGATGTTGTTTATTGTACATTTGCACATATAGAAGAAAACATATATAATGCTGCTACTTATAGTTTGTTGTGTTTTTTCTTACTTCTTGCAATTGCTAATGCATTTAAATTTCTTTTGTACATTTAATTTTGGCGATAGAGCATTTATACTCGTTGCATGCACGGGAATGTTTGCTAGTAAAATAAATATGGCAAACACATAAACTTAGGAAAATAGAGACTTTTTACGGTGCATCGTACTACCGCTAGAACATAGTGATATTAAACAGGATCAATAGTTGATTAGATGGCTATTTTAGACTTTTTCTTATTTGGATTTATTTATTTCATATAAGGGTTATTCGTTTTCTATCAGCATGCACTTCTCAGATTCTACCCGCCCCCCAGGGAAAGTATCTAGTGCTCCCAGGCCTAGGGTGCTCCCGGTGCTCCGATGCAAAAAAACATTTTTAAAAATGTTCAAAAAATTCTGAAAAAAAATGCAACACATCGACGGAACATCGATGTCTCTTGTCACAAAATTTCAAATCAAAATTTGAAACATTGCTCGAAGTTTTGGCCCATTATCACATTGATGTCAAATTTGTCATTTTTGTATCTCGAGCAATGTTTCGAATTTTGATTTGAAATTTTGTGACAAAAGACATCGATGTTCCGTCGATGTGCTGCATTTTTTTCAGAATTTTTTGAACATTTAAAAAATGTTTTTCGGACATTTGGAGCACCGGGAGCACCCCAAGCCTGGGAACACTAGATACTTTCCCCCGCCCCCCATGACCCATAGAGTGCTCCTCCTCAGCGCTTCCGTGCAAATGTTATATCTCGCTTTTAGCGATTATACAATCTGTCTCGACTCAAGGGCGCGCGCATATGGCCGGCCCTTTAGCGTAGCTCGTTCCTATCGATGTTCACTCATTGTTTTGTAGATTGCTTGTGTCAATATTCACTCTGGTATTTTTTTCTTTTTTCTTTCCTTTTTTCTGGTTTTCTTCCTTTTATCATCATTTCTACTGTTTCTTCATTTATCTGTTTTACACTTTTTATTTTGCTTTTCTTTCTTTCTATCTTCATTTTTCTTCGTTTCCTTCATTTTTTTCTTGGGTTTCATCAATTTCTTTGTTTTCCAAGTTATTTCTTGGATTTTACTATTTTGCATTCTTTTTGCATTGGTCTTCTTTGGGATTTTTTTTCTTCATTTTTGGCTTTGGTTTCTTCATTTTTCTTTGTTTTTTGTTGATTACATCTGTTTTCTTTTTGTTCAACACATGTCAAGTTTTCTCACTACACATTCAACATTTTTCGTATACATCATAAACATTTTCTATATACACGTTTAATATTTTTTAAATACATGATTATCATGTTTTGAAAACTTATTTTTTATGTGTACTTTTTTCATGCACATTATACATATTTTCTATATGTATAATCTATTTTTAATACATGTTTTACATTTTTCAAATACGAGATTAACATTTTCCAATACATGGTAACATATTTCAATACAAAATGAATATTTTTAATGGAAATAAAATTATACATAAGGAACATTTTATATGCATTTAAAAAAATAAATACATAATTAACTGTTTTAAATATATGTTTTCGATGTCTAGTTTTATTTAATGTACATAGTACAATTTTTATAGCCTAGAAACATTTTTTATATATATTTAACCATTTTTAAATATATGATGAATACCTTTTCATACACATTATATTTTTTATAGTTTGGTACAACAAACATTTTTCTATACACATTTAACATTTTTAAAATGCTTGATTGATATTTTAAAATTATTGATAATAAAATTCAAATGCTTGAATTTTTTTTGTAAAATGCATGAACAAAAATTTTCATACACAATGTATATATTTGCCGCATATATGAGAAATATTTTTCCATGTGCATTTAATTTTTTTCAAATGATTGGTTAAAAGTTTTCAAAACCTTTATGTAAATTGATTTTCTAATATATATAATTGGAATATTTTCAATTATAAACAAAAAACATGGAAAGAAACAGAGGCAGTGGCGTCCCGCGCACTGGGCCAGCCCGGCATGGCGCTTGCTTCAGAACCTCTCATATAAAACAAGCGAGTATAGCATTTTCTATACACATATGTTAACCCGGAAACTTCTATTGGCCGCTCAATGCGGCAAACTGCCGGTGCTTCGCACAGGGCGAGCGACCGAGCGATGCTTTTGGCCCGCCCCACTTACGTACATAGCTTACGAACTGCCCAACCCCGTTTTGTGAATCTTCTAGAAGGTTCCATGAACCAGTTTTTTCTCTTTTATTGGTTTTCCACTTTTTATCACTTTTCTGTTTCTGTTTCTTTTCTTTTTTTCGTTTACTATTTCTCTTTCATTTTTTGTTTTTTGTTTCCTTTTCTTTTTCAAGTTTATCTTTCCTTTTCAGAACATGTTCGTAGTTTTACAAAATGTTTAGAATTTTCTTTTTTATTTGTCTTTCTTTTCTTCTCTTTTTCAGAAAAAAACCGAAAATTTTAAATTTTGTCCGTGTTTCCAAAAAATGTTCTCAAAATTCAAAAATTGTTCTCGTTACACAAAAAAGTTCAAAATTTGAAATTCAAAAAATGTACCGGATTTCAATTTTTTGTTCACATATTCAAAAAATGTTCGCGCTTCCAAATTTGTTCGGGATTTTACAAAAGTGTTCTCCTTTCAAAATTTGTTCTCAAGATTGAAAAAAAGTTTGTGCTTTCAAAAATTGTTTGCGCATCCAAATTTTTTCAGGATTTTTCAAAATTGTTCTCCGTTTCAAAATTTGGTCTCAAGATTCAGAAAATGTTTGTGCTTTCAAAAATAGTTCACGCTTTCAAATTTGTTCTCAAGATTCAAAAATCATTCGTGCTTTAAAAAATTGTTCACAAATTTCAAAAATGTTCATGTTTTCAAAAAATGTTTGGGTTTTTAATTCTGTTCTGTTTTTGAAAAAAGTGTTCGCAAATTCGAATATTGTTCTGGTATTTTTTCTCAAAAAGAATTTGTGCTCGAATTTTGAAAAACTATTTTGGATCAGCGCTGGCGTTTTGTTCTTAAGGTCTTGCGCGGCGTTATCACCAGCGAATGTTCATACCTGAAGTGGTATTATCGCGTTGCCTTTTGTACGAGATCCTGTGTTCGATCCACGGCTACTTTTTGTAGCTATAGTACACGATCGCTGCTTGTCTGTACCTCATGGGCCGGCCCAGCTGTAGATACCCCTCCCTGTGCGTTCGGGCGACAGACTGCCGCAGAAAGTAGCATATAGGAGAGCAACTAGTCAACGACCGCTTCTTCGGAAGTTTTGTAACGATCAGCGTCATTTAGTGCGCTTCCAGCCATTCGTCACATGTAGCGTTCTGGACGCTCCTTTGAATTTTGTTTTTTTATTTTTCCACACGCAGTTTTGGCTTTTTAAACTTATTTTTTGGTTTTTTCAACATTTTGGTTTTCCACCGGTCTTTCTTAGATTTTCGATCAAAAAAATTCATTTTTTCACGAAAAACCGTGTTCTTTTTTTTCTTTCGCGAAAGTCACCGTTTTGCTTTCGCGAGAGTCACGGTCGTGCCTCTCAGAAACAAAAAAAAACATTTTCTGTTTTTTTCCTTTCGCGAGAGTCACGGTTTTGCTTCCGCGAGAGGCACGGGTGTGCTTTCGCGAGAGTCACGGCCGTGCCTCTCGGAAACGAAAAAAACGCATTATCTGTATTTTTTTTCCTTTCGCGAGAGTCATGGTTTTGCTTCCCGAGAGGCATGATTGTGCTTTAGCGAGAGTCACGGGTGTGCCTCTCGTAAACGGGAAAAAAAACGTGTTTTCTGTTTTTTTTTCCTTTCGCGAGAGTCACGGTTTTTGTTTCCGCGAGAGGCAAGTTTGTGCTTTCGCGAGAGTCACGGCTGTGCCTCTCGAAAACGGGAAAAACGCATTTTCTAATTTTTTTTTCTTTCACGAGAATCACATTTTTGCTTCCGCGAGAGACACGGTTGTGCTTTCGCAAGAGTCACGGCAGTCCCTCCTCGGAAACGGAAAAAAAATGTGTTTTCTCTTTTTCTCTGCGAGAGTCACGGTTTTGCTTCCGCGAGAGGCACGGTTGTGATTTCGTGAGAGGCACGGGAGTCCCTCTTTCGGAAAGGGAAAAACCCCGTGCTCCCGGTCCGGTTTTTTCGTCTCGTTTTTTTGTGAAAAAAAATTCGTCAAAACCTATCAACATGGGATATAGTTTGAAAGATCTCGACGCGACGAATCCAACGATGAAAGCGATTCGAGATTTGGACTCACGGTTTGAGAGATAAAACATTTTTAATAAACGGATCTACGAAAAAAGGAAAAACTCCCAGGTGGCACACAAGTGGTGTGTTGCATGTGCGTCAGCTGTCGCAGCCTGAAGAGTTGAAGTGATCTTTGCAACAAGTACTCCTCAACTAGTGATTTCGGGCACATAGGCATGGCGCTTGCTTCAGAACCCCTCATATACAACACGTTAACATATTCGGCCCGTGCAAACAGTGGGTCAGCCCAAATAAGTCAAGCCCGGTTTGGGGAATGTTCTAGAATCTTCCCAAACCAATTTTTTTGTTCTATTATTGTTATTTATTTCAGAGTTTTTCTTCCTTTCTTTTTCTTTTTTCTTTAACTTTTCTCTGTTTTTCTTTCACTTTATTATTTCTTTTCTTTCTTTTTTTCCAAATTTCACGGATATTTTTTGAAATCAAGGATTATCTTTTTTCAAGTCCGTGAATATTTTTTGAAATTCAAACATTTCACCAAATCAGGGTGAACATTTTTTAGTTCAAATTTTCTTAATCAATTTTAAAAAGAGTTCATCATTTCTTTGAATTTGCGTACATTCTTTAAATCTATCATGATTAATTTAGAAATTCCAGTCCATTATTTCCAAATCGTAAACATTTTTTGAATTCACAAATATTTTTTAAAATTGCATTTTTTGGAACTTGTGAACAAGTTTTGTGCATAGGCGATGATTTATTGGAATTCGTGAACAAATTTTGAAATTCTAAAACATTTTTTCACAATTTTTTTGAATTCGTGATTTTGTATTGAATTTGCAAACTTTTTCTGAATTTTATGGTTAATTTAAAAAAATGTGAACAAGCTTTGACATTTGCCCGAAAATTT
>NW_024112875.1:0-40694 GCF_003073215.2 Triticum urartu | reverse complement strand
TACAAATGGATAGAGCTTAATGCAAATACATGTCTTTCCCCCAAAAAGACATGTGACATCTCTCCTCTTGAACGTCAAGCATCTGGGATCCTTGAGTATTTTCTCTCTCTCCCCCTTAACAACATCTGGGATCCTTGAGACTTTCTCTCCCCCCTTGAGGTCTCTCTCTCCCCCTTAATATTTTCTCTCTTGTAGGTTTGGTCCTTGAGACTGTTTCTCTCCCTTGATGTGATCTCTCTCCTACAAGCTTTGATGTGATCTCTCTCCCCCCTTTGACATCAATTTCCAAGAAGGTTTCTCCTGGAATCCGTCGAATAGGTTTGGTGAGGCTGAGCAGCGAGCCTAGTGGCTCTCCTGAGGTTACTGTAGCCGTTAGGCTGCCCTCATATACTCTTTGCATGCTTGCTTGATATGTATTGTGTATGTTGAAATTGTGACTAAACTCCACTTAAACCGAAAAAGCTTAAAAATCACAACTTTAGCACTAAGTGTCTAATCACCCCCCTCTAGACACATCTACTTCTAGATCCTACAAGTGGTATCAGAGCTTTGGTCTCCATTGCCTTGGTTTAATCACCATTGGAGGAAGATGGATGTGTCTACACTAGGGAGTCTTAGACATAGAGTGCCTATTCTTGAGGCAGAGTATTTTCATGAGTGGAAAAATGAGATGCTTGTAATCTTCAATCAATATCATTTGAACAAGTATATTGCTAGCCCTTGTGCACCCCATATTGATCCCTTGCATCCTACCCTAGATGAAGACATTGACATGATTCGCAATCTTAGAACTATTGAGCTCATCATTAGAGGATTGCCCAAAAATTTGATTGCTAGTTTGCCTACTCACAATTGTGCCTATACCATATGGAAATTTCTTGAGGAACGATTTCCCGATTATTCCTTGAAAACTTTGGATGAAATTCTCCATAAATCTATTGCCTTGAGTAAGATGAACTCTAGTGATCCTAGTTTTGGTAAATGTCTTTTTGAACTTGCCAATCTTAAGCATGCTAAAGGAGATGTTGGAATCATTAATGATATCATATTCAAAGCTATAATAATTCATAAAAGTAACCACTTTGATCATTTATCTAATGAATTACCCTCTCTAGGAAATGATGAGTCACAAGATCATGATGAAAATGAATATTATGATGATGATGATAGTGACTTCGATCTTGATGATGCAATGAGACATTTTGGTCTTATGGCAAATCTTCGGGGATATGAATCAGGAGGAAAGGAATGGGTTCTTGATAGTGGATGTACTGATCATATGACCGGAGATGAAGAGATGTTTCGTGAGCTTGCTGAAAACAACGGCCCTCGAAAATATGTCACCTTTGGTGATAATTCAAAGGGTAAAGTGGTTGGCCTTGGTAAGGTGGCCATCTCACATGATAGTTCCATTCAAAATGTCATGCTCGTTGAATCTCTTGGCTACAACTTACTTTCAGTATCTAGACTTGCTGATTTCGGTTTGAATGTCCTATTTACTGAGGTAGATTGCCAAGTATTTCATCGAGACAATCATAAAATGGTCTTTACGGGTATGCATAGAGGTGATCTTTACATTGTCGATTTCTCTAAAAAGGCACAACCTAAAACTTGCTTTGTTGCTAAATCCTCAAAAGGTTGGTTGTGGCATAGACGACTAGGTCACGTTGGGATGAGAAACCTTGACAAGCTTATTAAAGGAAATCATATCCTTGGAGTTAACGATGTCATATTTGATAACGATAGACTTTGCAGTGCTTGTCAAGCAGGTAAACAGGTTGGAGGAAGACATCCCGTGAAGAACATCATGACCACAAGGAGGCCACTCGAGCTGCTTCACATGGATCTTTTTGGTCCCAACGCCTACAAGAGTCTCGGTGGAAACTCTTTTGGTCTAGTTATAGTTGATGATTTTTCAAGATTTACGTGGGTGTTCTTTCTTAATAACAAGTCGCAGGAACAGAAGATCTTCAGAAACTTTGCTAGGAAGGCCCAAAATCAGTTTGATGTGAAGATCAAGAAGGTTCGGAGTGACAACGGAACGGAGTTCAAGAACGCAAATGTGGACACCTTTCTTGACGAAGAAGGGATTTCACACGAGTTCTCGGCTACGTACACACCTCAACAAAATGGAGTTGTTGAGAGTAAGAACCGGACGCTCATCGAAATGGCAAGAACGATGCTTGATTAATACAAGACGCCAAAGCACTTTTGGGCAGAAGCGGTTGAGACAGCTTGTCACGCAACAAATCGCTTATATCTTCACAAGCTACTCGGCAAGACGGCATACGAGCTCCTCACCGGTAACAAGCCTCAAGTTGGATACTTTCGAGTATTCGGCTCAAAGTGCTACATTCTTGATAAGCATCGTCGTTCAAAGTTTGCTCCTAAATCTCATGAAGGTTTTCTACTTGGTTATGGATCAAACTCTCACACTTACCGTGTCTACAACAATTTTACTTGAAAGGTTGAAGAGACGGTAGATGTGAAGTTTGATGAATCTAATGGCTCGCAAGTAGAGCAATTGCCAATTGATGTAGGAGACAAAGACCCTTCAGAAGCAATTCAAGACTTGTCCATTGGCAAAATTCGTCCAACGGAGGTGAAGGAGAGTACTTCATCCGTCCAAGTGGAAGCTTCTACTTCACGACAAGGTGAACCAAGAATCGACACGGAAGCATCCACAAGTGGGACACACCAAGATGAAGAAAACGAGGAAGTACGTCAAGATGAACATCAACAACCTCCTTCTCCACCACGACAAGAGAACGACGATGTCAACAATGAAGAAGTCCAAGAAGAAGAACAAGATGAAGAAGATGCTCAACGAAGACCCAAGCAAAAGCTCTCACGAGTTCGAGCAAGAATTGCTAAAGATCATCCCGTCGAGCAAATCCTCAGTGATATACAAACCGGGAGAATCACTCGCTCAAAAACTCTTTTAGCTAACTTTTGTGAAAACTATTCATTCATCTCTAGCATTGAACCTATGAAGGTTGAAGAAGCATTGGAAGATCCGGATTGGATAAACGCTATGCATGAAGAGCTACATAATTTTGAGAGAAACCAAGTTTGGACATTGGTCGAGAAGCCCGACAACAACCACAACATCATTGGTACCAAATGGGTGTTCCGCAATAAGCAAGATGAAGATGGGCAAGTGGTTCGCAACAAAGCACGTCTCGTCGCCCAAGGGTACACACAAGTCGAAGGTATGGACTATGGTGAGACATATGCTCCCGTTGCTAGACTTGAGTCCATTCGCATCTTACTTGCCTATGCTAATCACCATAATATCACCTTGTACCAAATGGACATTAAAAGTGCTTTTCTAAATGGTGAAATAGAGGAGGAAGTTTATGTCAAACAACATCCCGGCTTTATCAATCCTAAGAAACCAAATCATGTTTACAAACTTCACAAAGCTCTTTATGGTCTTAAACAAGCTCCTAGAGCATGGTATAAATGCTTGACCAAGTTCCTTACTACAAGTGGTTTTGAAATTGGTAAAATTGATTCTACTCTTTTTACTAAAAGGGTTAATGGAGAACTATTTGTATGCCAAATTTATGTTGATGATATCATATTTGGTTCAACTAACCCTCTCTTTAGTGAAAAGTTTGGAAAGCTAATGTCAGAGAAGTTTGAGATGTCTATGATGAGTGAACTCAAATTCTTTCTCGGGTTGCAAATCAAGCAAACTAAGGAAGGTACATTTGTCTCTCAAACAAAGTACACCAAGGACTTATTCAAGAAGTTCAACATGCAAGAATGCAAAGGTATGTCTACACCCATGCCTACTAGTGGACATAATGATTTGGCTAAAGATGGTGAACCGGTTGATCAAAAGGTTTATCGCTCTATGATTGGTTCATTGTTATACCTATATGCTTCACGTCCCGATATTATGCTAAGTGTGTGCATGTGTGCACGATATCAAGCTGCTCCTAAAGATTGTCATCTTAAGGCTGTGAAAAGGATAGTGAGATATTTAATCCATACACCAAATTTTGGCATTTGGTATCCTAAGAGGTCTTCTTTTGATCTTGTTGGCTATTCCGACTCGGATTATGCCGGAGACAAGGTTGATAGGAAGTCCACTTAGGGTACTTGTCAATTTCTTGGTAGATCTCTTGTGTCTTGGTCTTCCAAGAAACAAAACTCAGTATCCTTATCCACCGCCGAAGCGGAATACATTGCCGCTGGTTCATGTTGTGCTCAGTTACTTTGGATGACCCAAACTCTTAAAGATTATGGGATTTATGTGAAACATGTTCCACTTCTTTGTGACAATGAAAGTGCTATCAAAATTGGTCATAATCATGTACAACATTCTCGAACTAAGCATATTGAAGTTCGTCATCATTTCATTCGAGATCATGTTGCTAAGGGTGACATCAATCTTAAGCATGTTCGCACCGATAAGCAATTAGCGGATATATTCACTAAACCGCTTGATGAGAAAGTGTTTTGCATGTTGAGAGGAGAATTGAACATCATTGATGCTTCAAACTTGGAGTAGAAACTCCATTGGATACATGCAAGACATGAGCTTATGACTAATCCATGATATATCTCTTATGATAACCATCTTATGTCTTGGATATATTTGCACCTTGCATGTTGTCTAACCCATGTAGGTGCTTGGTTGAATCTAATTCCATGAGATTGCGACTCACTCACATCTTGAGCAATCTCTACATCACCAAGACTCTATACAATAGTGGTTTAAGACAAGGAAGCACAAAACCATTCAAACATATCCTTTGACAAATTCTATATTAAGCTTCATGATTGTCATCTTTGGATACACAAGTGCTCTTCCTTGCAAGAACTAACCCATGTAGGTAGATGAACTCAAACTCCAAGTGGTGCTCCCAACTCTTGATGAACTACATCGACCTTGAGCACCCACACAAGTTCAACTACATGAGCAAGAACCACATCACCACCCAAGGTATGTTATTCCATCTTAGAGAAGCTTTACTCCAAGACATGAGTCAAAGCAACTCAACAAGATGTGAATACATCAAGATGCTTAAACGAAAAATGGTAACCCCATTTTGAGCTTAAACGATGAGTATGACCTATGATCAAGTTTTCTCACTTGACTCCTAAGTCAATATACTCTAACATAGGTGACCATGTCACCGCCCAATTCTAGATGAAGTTCTCTTGTGTTCTTTTCTGAGTTATTGCATTTGTCCCTTGCATATTTGTTTCCTTCTCTTTCAAACAAAAAAAACTTCATCTAGAAACTTTCACTCTTTTCTTTTTGATTTTTGTTCTGCATATTTGTGCATCAAATTCCTTGCAAATCTTTCAGGTAATTCATTGCAAATCTTTGTGAGATCCTACATGTCTAGTGAGCTGAGGTGACAAGTGTTTTTCTCTGTGTAAACTCGGTTTCACCGACTTGCAATTTTCGGTCCAACCGAATCTTTTCGGTACCACCGAAATATGCCACTCGGTGCCACCGACTTTGCAATCGGAAAAATAGTTTGCCACTTGTTCTACATTTCTTCTGATCCAGCTCCACTTAATGAATCTTGTCCTCTACAAGCATCACAATTTTATCCTCTGCCTTGTGCTGAATCTCAAGGACCAAACCTATTCGACGGATTCCAGGAGAAACCTTCTTGGAAATTGATGTCAAAGGGGGGAGAGAGATCACATCAAAGCTTGTAGGAGAGAGATCACATCAAGGGAGAGAAACAGTCTCAAGGACCAAACCTACAAGAGAAAAAATATTAAGGGGGAGAGAGAGACCTCAAGGGGGGAGAGAAAGTCTCAAGGATCCCAGATGTTGTTAAGGGGGAGAGAGAGAAAATACTCAAGGATCCCAGATGCTTGACGTTCAAGAGGAGAGATGTCACATGTCTTTTTGGGGGAAAGACATGTATTTGCATTAAGCTCTATCCATTTGTATCCTTCAGCTCTGATTTTCCCTTTCCTATCTTCTCCCAATATCCCATGTAAGATTCAGGGGGAGCAAGACACCTAAGGGAAAGAAATCAGTCAAATTCATTGCATATCTTTATTCTTGGGGACATGTTGAATTCTATGTGGTACCTTGTACTCACTCTCTACATGTCATCCCAGTCTTGGTATTCTTGTGGTTTCTTTTGTTTGCTCTGGCTAGTGGATATACCTGTGTTATCTAACCTTGTTTGTGCAGGTTCATTCCATCCTAAGCCAACTCAAGACCACAAGGTAAGTATATGCATCAAAATCATGAGTATGAGGAGTTCTTGCTTATGTACATACTGTTTGCAAGAAGGACTCATGAGCATGAAGGTATTTTCCTTGATAATCTTTTGCTCTGATGCATATGGCCAAGATACATGTAACACATTGCCTACTCTGTCATGGTTATGCTCTCACATGCCTCTATATTTCATATTTACATGAGTGCATACATGTAGGGGGAGCCTATGCTTGTTACATGTCCTTCCAAAGCTTTACTTGCTGTTCTTTATATCTTTATCTAAAGCTTTGATGTATGTTACCATCAATTACCAAAAAGGGGAAGATTGAAAGCACAAGTGCTCCCTAGGTGGTTTTGATAATTGATGACAACATATCTCTTGTTGGACTAACATTTCGATCTAGCATGTTTCAGATAAGTTCAACAATGGAGTGGCATGGACTAAAGGTTGTGGGAACTCCTTCAAGATGCTAAGGACAAAGGATTGGCTAAAGCTTCAAGCTCAAGACTCTTCATTTTATATTTTAGTGATCCAAGATCACATTGAGTCTTTAGGAAAAGCCAATACTATCAAGGAGGGATGAGGTGTTGCTTAATGAGCCTCTTGCTTCATGGTTGCGCGAGTCCACACAGGGCTCCACCCAAGGGTAACGGTTGCGCGAGTCCACAGAGGGCTCCACCCACGAAGGGTCCACGAAGAAGCAACCACCCACAAAGGGTCCACGAAGAAGCAACCTTGTCTATCCCACCATGGCCATCGCCCTCACAGGACTTGCCTCACTAGCGGTAGATCTTCACGAAGTAGGCGATCTCCTTGCCCTTACAAACTCCTTGGTTCAACTCCACAATCTTGTCGGAGGCTCCCAAGTGACACCTAGCCAATCTAGGAGACACCACTCTCCAAGAAGTAACAAATGGTGTGTAGGTAATGAACTCCTTGCTCTTGTGCTTCAAATGATAGTCTCCCCAACACTCAACTCTCTCTCATAGGATTTGGATTTGGTGGAAAGAAGGTTTGAGTGGAAAGAAACTTGGGAAGGCTAGAGATCAAGATTCATATGGTAGGAATGGAATATCTTGGTCTCAACACATGAGTAGGTGGTTCTCTCTCAGAACATATGAGTTGGAATGGTGTGTGTGTGTTCTGATGGCTCTCTCTTTGAATGAGAAGGAGGTGGAGGGGTATATATAGCCTTCACACAAAATCCAACAGTTACACAGTTTTCCAATCTCGGTGGGACCGAATCAATAAACTCGGTCGGACCGAAAATGTAAACCTAGTGACCGTTAGTGATTTCGGTGGGACCGACTGGATCAACTCGGTGGGACCGATGTGCTAGGGTTAGGGTAAATCCAAAACTCGGTTTGACCGATTACTCAAACTCGGTGGGACCGATTTGGGTAATAAGTGAAACTGAGGTTTGGTCAAGCAAACTCGGTGGGACCGATTGCATATCTCGGTGGGACCGAGAATATTGCAATGGGTAACAGAGAGTTTGCAAGCCCATCTCGGTGAGACCGAGATCCCATCGGTGAGACCGAACTGATTAGGGTTTGGCAGTGGCTTATGACAAGTGAAACTCGGTGGCGCCGGATAGGAAGAATCGGTAGGACCGAGTTTGGCTTAGGGTTTAGGTCATATGTGGATATGGGAAAGTAGTTGAGGGTTTTGGAGCATATCACTAAGCACATGAAGCAAGAGGCTCATTAAGCAACACCTCATCCCTCCTTGATAGTATTGGCTTTTCCTAAAGACTCAATGTGATCTTGGATCACTAAAATATAAAATGAAGAGTCTTGAGCTTGAAGCTTTAGCCAATCCTTTGTCCTTAGCATCTTGAAGGAGTTCCCACAACCTTTAGTCCATGCCACTCCATTATTGAACTTATCTGAAACATGCTAGATCGAAATGTTAGTCCAACAAGAGATATGTTGTCATCAATTATCAAAACCACCTAGGGAGCACTTGTGCTTTCATACGGCTTTTGTTGTTTGAGAGCAACCCACCTCGAAGCCTTTGAGAGAGAATTCCTTGAGAGGATAAAGCCCTAACCACCCAGAGCCAAAGAGTGTTAGGCATCACTTAAGTCTTCTTGTCTGTGTGATCTGAAGACTTATTACACTTGAGGACTGTGAATCCTCCAGCCGGTTAGGCGTCGCGTTCTGAGCATCCAAGAGTCATTGTGGATCACCGGTGAACGAAGTCTGTGAAGGTTTGGAAGTCTACCTTGAAGACTTACCAGAGTAATTGGGCGGGGTCTGTGTGACCTTAGCTCAAGGGGAATACGGTGAGGACTAAGTGTTCTGAGCTGCGTGCTCAGGACTAAGTGTCCGGGACTGAGTGCCCTCAGGTTTAAATACCTATCCGCCCTAACCAGACGTACAACTGTCACAGCAGTTGGAACTGGTCTACCAAACCTTTGTCTTCGTCATGCACACTGGTTCTATCCTTCTCATCTCTTTATCTATTCACAGTTGGCTCTTGTAAAGTTAGTGTCTATTTGCTTTATCTCTTTGTCTTCACTATGTACCTGATCCTCACTGCCTAGCTACTTTTAGTCATTGTGGTTTCACTTCATTGAATGCTTGACTATTGTCTGTCTAGTGTGGTCTATCTTCCGCTGCATGGAAATAGGTTCATTTCTATAATTTGTCTTTGAAACTCCCATGTTTTGAAGACTTTCATAAAAATCGCCTATTCACCCCCCGTCTAGTCGATATAACACACTTTCAATTGGTATCAGAGCAAGGTACTCCCTTGTTCTGTGTGATTTTGGTTTAACCGCCTGGAGTTTCAGTTATGTCGACCACAGGTATGAAGACTGTGTCATGCCCCATCTTTGACTGTCACGAGTACCCCAAGTGGAAGGCCATGATGAAGAAGCGCCTCATGGCAACAAATAGTGAGCTGTGGACCGTCACTGAGATTGGTCTGACCGATCTGTGCAAAATGGCGGAAGCTGATGACATTCGCAAGTACACTCTTCTCAACCTCACGGCAAAGGACGTCATCTACTCCTGTCTATCTCAAAATCAGTTTAGGAATGTCATGCATCTCGATCATGCAAAGCTCATCTGGGACCGTCTCTCTGAGGTCTATGAGGGTCATCGAACTCGTCATGATCCTCGGTTCGAGGACTTTAAGGAGTCACTCAAAGCGACGACTTTCGAACCAGAATCATCATCTTCTGCATCATGCCTTATGGCAAATGATGCTAAGGTAACTGAATGCTATCTATCTGAATCCAGTGATGAATTTGGACCCAGCTACAAAACACTTGCTAAAATTGCAACTGAACAACAGAAAACAATGGAACACATTCAAAAACTATTAGACAAAAGCGATGATCTGTTAGACGCTGAAATGACTCGATCTCAGTCCTTAATTGAAGACATAAAAAATCTTCACGTTAAGTATGAGGAACTTGAAAGTCGTCATGAAACGCTCTCAAGAGCTCATGAAAGGCTTTCCTATGATTATCTTCAAAGGAAGCAAGATCTTGAGAAATTGAGAGCGGCTCATGAAGATCTTCAAAAAGAAAATGAGTCACTTCGCGCCGAACAGATCAGTTCAGCTCAGGAAGGATTTGAACCACCATGTCTTAAATGCATTGAGCGTGATAACGCCACTTCTGTTGCTGAATGCTCTACTGCTGCTACTGTTGCAATATCTTCAACTGTTGATGTGAAAACTAACCCCTCTGCTGAGGACACCACTGCTATTGCTGATGAGAATGCTAGGTTGAAGACACTGCTTGAAACAGGGATGTACAAAAGTCTCAAAGGGCATCAGACACTATGTGATGTCCTCAAAAGGCAGATCCTGAACCGAAACCCTAGGAAAGAGGGTGTTGGGTTCGTAAATAAAATGAATGCTGATGGCTCCTACTGGAAACCTGAGCAGTACCCCAAAACCACATGGGTTGCTGCAAAGGAACCTTCAGCAGATCCATCCACTCTATCTGGCTTCACTTGTGCTAACCTCATTGTTATTGATGAATCCTTTGATGCAAACTATAAACTATTTAAGAATCAGAATGGTGAAGTGTTTGCCAGGTACATTGGTACTAACTGCAGGAATGGACCGCCTATGAAGAAGATCTGGGTGCCGAAAAGGTGTTTGGAGAATCTTCCTGTGAATGTCATCATGACACCACAGGGAAGCCATACTCAGGCCTATGAATATGAGCGTGGTCCATTAAACCGCCATGTCCATAAGACCAAGAACTATTCTGCTTATTCTTATGAGTACTATTGTCCACCTGCAAGACTTTTTGCTAGGGCTCCAAAGCCAAAGTTCTCAGATGCTGCACTTAGACTTATTGCTTCGAAGCCACCCCTGAAGATGTGGGTGGCTAAGAAAGCTTAACTCTCTTTTTCAAAGAAAGGTCTCCAGCCGAAAACAAAAATCGTCTGACACCATTGCTGGGGACCTTAAACATCTTATAGGGTGCAAGATCAAATGCCCAAATGGTCTTATTATGTACTTTGTTTCTGAATCGCTTGCAACTTGTCCTAACGGTCCCAATCTCGATCTAAGCATTAATAATCTAATGGTTCATCAAAAGTTTTTGCTTCACAATTCTCTTCGTGAAGCCTATCCCCCCAACTGTACTGTAGGGTACGACACCAGCTGCTTCGGAATGGATTATTGATAGTGGGTGTACAAATCACATGACTGGCGAGCGCAGCCTTCTCATGGACTCAACTTTACGTCCATCAGACAAAAGTCACATCACATTTGCCGACACTGGTAAAAGCAAGGTATTGGGTCTAGGTAGAGTTGCAATATCAAAGGATCAACACATGGATAAAGTCATGCTTGTTGAATCCCTTGGTTTCAACTTAATGTCTGTCTCAATGCTTTGTGATTTAAACATGATTGTGATGTTTGGAAAATATTGTTGCCTTGTACTGATGGAATCTGACAAGTCTCTAGTGTTTGAAGGGTATCGAAAAGATGATTTGTATGTTGTAGATTTCTCAGCAGGACGACAACTTGCAGTATGTCTTCTAGCAAAAGCTTCTGAATGCTGGCTCTGGCATCGAAGGCTAGGGCATGCTGGCATGAGGAACCTCCACACTCTTGCAAGGAAGAAGCATGTCATAGGCATCGAGGGCGTCAAGTTCAAGAAGGATCACTTATGCGGTGCCTGTGAAGCAGGAAAGATGACGAGGGCCAAGCATCCCTCGAAGACAATCATGACAACAACTCAACCCTTCAAACTGCTACACATGGATCTTTTTGGTCCCACTCATTACTCAACTCTTACTACTACTGCTTGTCTCTATGGCTTTGTCATTGTTGATGATTATTCAAGATATACTTGGGTGCATATAATCCTTTACAAGACTGAAGTGTAGGATGTCTTCAGACGCTTCGCCAATCGAGCAATGAACAAATATGGCGCCAAGATAAAGCACATCAGAAATGACAATGGCACTGAATTCAAGAACACTGGCCTTGATTCGTATCTTGATACCTTGGGCATCACACATGAATTCTCAGCTCCGTACACGCCACAGCAGAATGGCGTCGTCGAATGCAAGAACAGAACACTTATTGAGATGGCTCGAACGATGCTTGATGAATACAAGACTCCAAGAAAATTCTGGCCTGAAGCCATTGACACTGCATGTCATATCATCAACCGTGTTTATCTTCACAAGCTTCTGAACAAGACATCCTATGAGCTCCTTACTGGCAAGAAACCAAATGTCAGCTACTTCAGAGTATTTGGCGCCAAGTGCTGGATCAAGGATCCACATCACACTTCAAAGTTTGCACCGAAAGCACATGAGGGTTTTATGCTTGGATATGGAAAGGATTCTCACTCCTACAAAGTCTTCAATCTCTTTCATTACAAAGTGGTTGAAACAGTGGATGTGCGGTTCGATGAAACTAACGGCTCACAAAGAGAGCAACTGCCAAATGTGCTAGATAAAGTTCCATCCAGTGAATCAATCAAACTTATGGGAACTAGAGAAATCATACCTTCTGAAGCTCAACCCGAAGAAGAACTTATCATCTCCACACCTGATCAACCTGAAGATAATGCTCAGCCTGAAGACAATCCCTCTAACAATGATGATGATCAGCAAGAGCAAAATCTTCGTCCTATACATCCTCGTGTTGCAAATGAAGTGCAGATTGAGAGAATAATTGATAGCATAAATGCACCAGGTCCACTCACTCGTTCAAGGGCAACTCAGCTAGCAAATTTATGTGGGCACTTCGCATTCGTATCAATAACAGAACCCAAGAAAGTTGAAGAAGCCTTCATGGAACCTGAATGGATTCAAGCTATGCAAGAAGAGCTTCAACAGTTTGAGCTGAATAATGTATGGGAACTGGTTAAGCGTCCTGATCCTCGGAAGCACAATATAATAGGCACCAAATGGATATATCGCAACAAGCAATATGAGCATGGTCAAGTTGTCAGAAACAAAGCTCGTCTCGTAGCTCAAGGATACACTCAAGTTGAAGGGATTGACTTCGATGAAAAATTTGCTCCTGTGGCTAGACTTGAAGCCATACGCATACTGCTGGCCTATGCAAATCATCACAACATACTTCTATATCAAATGGATGTGAAGAGCGTTTTTCTCAATGGCAAGATTGAAGAAGAAGTATATGTCGCACAACCACCTGGCTTTGAAGATCCAAAACATCCTGACATGGTATACAAGCTCAACAAGGCACTGTATGGCCTCAAAGAAGCCCCTCGGGCTTGGTATGACACACTCAAAGACTTCCTGAAGAGCAAAGGCTTCAAATCTGGTTCCCTTGACCCCACTCTCTTCACGAAGACATATGATGGTGAACTGTTTGTGTGCCAAATATATGTGGATGACATAATCTTCGGCTGCACCAATCAGAAATACAGTGAAGAGTTTGGATATATGATGCAAGAGAAATATCAGATGTCAATGATGGGTGAGCTGAAGTTCTTCCTTGGTCTTCAAATACGTCAGCAACGCAACGACATCTTTATATCTCAAGAGAAGTATCTCAAAGATTGCCTGAAGAAGTTTGGTATGCAAGACTGCAAAGGTTTCATGATGCCAATGCCAGCCAAACATCATCTGGGTCCCGACGACAATGGTAAAGAGTTCGACCAAAAGGTATACCGCTCCATGGTTGGTTCTTTACTTTATCTATGTGCATCTAGGCCAGATATTATGCTTAGTGTTTGCATGTGTGCTCGATTCCAAGTGGCACCAAAGGAATCGCATCACTTAGCTGTGAAGCGAATTCTTCGATATTTGGCTTACACCCCAACCCTAGGATTATGATATCCAAAGGGCTCAGAGTTTGATCTGGTTGGTTTCTCGGATGCTGATTATGCTGGTGACAAGGTGGATCGCAAGTCTACATCAGGCACATGTCACTTTCTGGGACGATCACTTGTATGTTGGTCTTCAAAGAAGCAGAACTGTGTATCTCTCTCTACTGCTGAATCTGAATACATTGCTGCTGGATCTTGTTGCGCTCAGCTTCTATGGATGAAGCAAACACTCAAAGACTATGATATTCATCTGAAGCAAGTGCCACTTTACTGCGACAATGAAAGCGCCATCAAGATTGCCAACAACCCAGTTCAGCACTCGAAGACAAAGCACATTGAAATTCGTCATCACTTTCTCAGAGATCATATTGTGAAGGAAGATATTGATATCATACATGTCAACACTGAAGAGCAATTGGTAGATATCTTCACCAAGCCCTTGGATGAGAAGATATTTTGCAAGTTACAGTGTGAGCTAAATATCTTGGAATCCTCAAATGTCCTGTGATCAGGCACACATCCTAACACTTATGCATATTGACGACTTAGATGTGCAACACACGAAGTAAAGTATATCTTCAATCAATGAAGACATACTTTCTAAGTGTGAATACATTAATGTGGAATTTGACTTGGGAGCGCCACAATAATTGTGCACCGTGTCTGGGTCTAATACTTCCTATACGGTGGGTAACGCCACCACCAAATTCTTCTGTTTGAAGTGTTTTACCCATGGCGTTACATTTGCTATGTCTTCACATTTTGTTTGTCTTCATTCTCAACTTGTCCTCATGATTATCTTCACTATGTTGGTTTGATTGTCCTTTTCATATATATACATAGTGTTTTTTCCTCTACAGCACTCACTTATAGCTATGTCATCTTGTTGAATCTTTTGAACTAAGTGAATGTGATCGGACCCTAACCTCTCTATGCTTTCTATCTCAAACTCTATCTCTCCAAATCATATGCATTCTATTGAAACTGTTGAATGTCTTCTCTGTGTCCTTGTCAGCAGAAGATACAGAGACAGACATTAAGTCCGTTTTCAATGCCAATTCCTCCACCTGAAACCCGGAGAAGTGGGAACGACCACCCGACAATCCAGGCGTCCGTGGGAACGTGGAACAACCTCCGATATGCTGCATGATGGCCATGTGTTCTTCAGATGTGAATCGCCAGGGGCACCTGTGTAATAACGCTGTGCCGTCTTTGTCCCTATAAATACACGCCTCACCACAGTCATTATCCTTTCTTCCACTCTCGCACGAACCCTAGCGCCACCGCTAGCCCTCGACGACGCCGGTGACGAAGTGCTTAGCTGCCGCAACCTCTCCGACGCCGTCTTCACGCCGGCCGTGGACATCGTCTTCTCCGCCGTCGCCGTAGGTGTCCTCCGTCGCCAAGTTAGGGCACGGACGATCGAACTGCTCGGCCTCCTCTTCCACTCCGTCTAGCAGTTCCTTGTGTGGTAAATAAAACTTCCTTTTTACGGCCCCTTTGATCCTATTGATTCATCACTTTCTGCCACAAGAAGTTTCTATTCACACAAGTTGGATCTATTTCTTACTGCATCTCATAATATGCCTAGTATGTTCACTTATGCTTCACAAAGTAGTTAGATTCCTCACTTGTATTGATCCATGGATTCGTACAAATCCGGAACCAACTCTTTATCTATGAGTGAATGTCTTCGCACGATGAGGTCAATGTCTTCTAAACTGATTTATCTTCAAAATCTTCTGAGAATGCATATGATCTCTTCCCCTTCCCTCGCACCTTAATGCTGTCACAGGTACATGTCCATGGGAGAATCCCTTGGTTCTCATAGTCTGCATTCATTTGCAGAATTCTTACAGCATCATATAAATTCTCCCGAAGCCAGTTCCTGTTTGTCCAGCAAGCAAAAGCCTCTGAAGCCTTTGAACGTGTTGAAGCCATTCAGTTTGAAGTTCATGGCTGCTGAGAAATCCGTAAGGAAGGGTGGCAGACAGCATCGTGGGGGAACATCAAGAGATTTGCCTAATGACCTCTCAGAGCTTTACAAGACAGATCCTGAAGAGGATTACAATCAGCGCAAGACCCGAATCCAATGGATTCGAAGATATTGGGCAAAACAATGGTTCAAATACCGGTTTGTGACCCAGGAATATGCTGAGAAAAATGCCATCAAGCGACCTTGGGGAGACATCCTATACAAAAATCTTCAACCCAGGTCTAGAGACGAAGCCATTGATCAAGGCTTCTATCCCTGCATGGTCCGAGGACCACAGCCTGCAGATGCACACCCATCGTCACTACTATGGTGTCGTGACGACAATCTGCTCAAGCGCAACTTCCAGTTTGCCAAGAACTCAGCGAAGCAGAACAAGAAGTCATTGGGACTAGACTTCAACCCTGGTCCCTCTGCTCCCCGTGCTGATGGCACCTGCGAAGCTGAACCCAATCTTGTTGGGCCCTTCTATAACCTGGAAGGTCTCATCACTCATATCGTGGTTCAAGGGACAGCTGTGGATGAGCCTGCAGATGACGCTGAATCTGACGAAGCGCCTGCATCACCGACGCCAAAGAAACTAAAGCAACCTAAAGTTTCAAAGCCTGCCTCAGCACCAAAAATCTCACGGGTGAAGCCACTGGCTACTGCACCTCCTGAAGACAGTGTGCAGTCTGAAGATCTATCACGCATTTCCAAGCCCCCGAGAGTCAAGATGCCTCTGCCAAACACCAGCCAAGAACTGACTGCTGCTGCTATTTTGCGCAACGACGCCATTGATCTATCCAGCGATGAAGATCTTGCAGATGACGCTCTTGAGCAACTGATCAAGAGCAAAGAAGAAGCAGAAATCTTCAACAATTTGCCTCTCTTTGACGTGGAAATTATCCACGACTTCATCGATGAGTGGTTTGAAACGCCCAACCTCAGCTTTGAAGACCTGCAACTTCCCATTGGCCTCAGTGTTGCCTTCCATGGTGCCATTGCTTCAGAGTTAGCTATCGCCCAGCGCATCGTTGAACTGAAGCAGAAGATTGACTTTGAGAAAACTCAGTTCAAGAAGCATATGGCCAAGCTCAGCGTGCAAGAAGTGAAGAAATTCAAGATTATGCTGCACGAGCTCAAGGAAGCCTTTCTCAAGAAACGTGCAGAAGCTCAGGGTTCTCGTGAGCGCATGAAGAGCCTGGCTGACAAGTGTGTGCAAGCCTACAACGAGGCTGAGAAGCGCAAGGCCCTTGGGCGTCCGGGCATTGAATCCAGGATGGTTGCTAAGAAGAAGAAGAAGCCCACTGTGGCCAAACCCAACGCACCAAGGCAGGAAGCAGATCCCATTGTCTTCCCAACCAGCATGACTGGCTCGAAGCCAAAAGCCAGGTCTACTGCTTCAGACCTGAAGAAGACGAGGACTGCTGAGGCTGAAGCCAGAAAGAGGAAAAATCTTGAAGCCTCTGATGCTGCTCCCTCCAAGAAGAAGCGGAAGACCAAGAAGGAACGAGCTTCTCCCACAGAGCCCTTAATTGTTGAACCTATCTCCATGGTTCGCCCTGCCGCTGAACATCAAGAGCGCCAACTGACTATCCATGAGCCTACTTCCATAGAGGCTTATGAAGCTGAAGACATTCCAGTAGGTGATCCCACCGCTGCTGAAGACATTGGTCACCATGACAATGTTGAAGATGATGTAGTTCTTCCTCAGATCGAGCACCAACAGGTATCATCGCCTGTGCTTACGCACAACGAACTCATCAGCATTGGTCGTCCTCTGACGCCAATTGCTCAGGATGCAACATGGGCTGATCACCCACAACAACAACAAGTCACACCACCCCGGCAAGACAAAGAAGATGACTTTGAGGCCCAGCCCACTCCATCTCCAAAGGCTTCACCTGTGTTACGCAGGCTTCGCAAAGGACCAAGGTCTCAAGTCTCCGAGTCTGACGCTAAAACTGCTGAAGACATTCCGGCTGCATCAGCCACTGACACCCAAGAAGAAGAACATGTTCCTACTCCGCCAACTACTGAACAAGCTGTTCTCGAGGAGAACGTGTTTGTGCCCGACCCTCCAGCTCATCAAGTGGAGGTAGAAAATCTTGAGGCTGCCACCATCAACACCAATGAAGCCACTGACGTTGTCATGGCTGAAGCAAATGTGGAGCCTACACCAACCCAAGAACCAGAAGTCAGCGAAGCCAATGATGTCACTACTTCTGTTCCTGCGCCTGCTGCTGGTCCTCAGTTTGACTATCATATTGAGCACAGGCCTCAGGTACAGAAGCCAATGCTAAGGTTGCCCAGGTTTCCAGGTCCTGCCTCAGCACCCGGATCCTTTAATGTCAACAGCTTCAAAGCAGACAACACTTTCTTCAATAGCTCCAGGAACCCCTACTCAAGGGAAAGAATATCTTCTGATTGGTTCTGGAGCTACCCGCAGCGAAGCTATTACTCCTGCATTCTGTACAATCAAGGTCGCATCTTCCCACATATGCGTCTTGACACCGAAGCAATAGCTGGTCTGCTCTGTCTGGAAGAAGCTCTGGATTGCTTCAAAGAGGTTCGATTGTTGCCTTTCGTCACCGACCAAGAGCACTGGAACGAAGAGTTGCTGCTCCAATTTTATGCCACACTTCACATACGTGGTTACAATAGAGATCCGAAGACTTGGGTCCTGGAGTGGATGACAGGAAATGTTCATCATGAAGCCAAAGCCTTTGATATCATTGAGCTCACTGGTCTGCCCACTCCTGGAGATCTCTATGAACCTGGCTGTCAGCTTCACAATGAAGCTATGCGGAGCATCTTTCAGAAGCCTGAACCGAACATGAGTCAGATGCTCAGTATGATGAAGCCCTTGCCACAAGATGCTGCATATCCTAAGGAGTTCTTTGTTGAAGACCTTGAGTATCTGCCCAGGACTATCTATCACATCATAAGGCGAACTCTCTGGCCCATCAAAGGACATTCTCCACATGCAAAGTTGGAAGGTGCAATGAAGACTTTGGTCTTCTATATTCTTCATGGCAAATGCTTCAATGCACAGGACTTCTTCATCCGCCAACTTGCTGCATCAGTATCTGATCTTTTTGGCTTGAAGTTCTACGCTCCATGTATAATGCGGCTGATTAAACTCCACTCAGCTATCTCATATTAGCCATCTGCTCGCAATCATCAGATCTTTCTGCCTGATGTGGATATATCCGTTGAAGCCATTTATCCTGAGCCTGCCAAGGAACCTCTTAGTCTTCAGAATGCGGAGCATCAAAGTTTCACTCAGAACATTGAAGGAGTTGAAGCAGTCACTCGTGTTTATCCTCTGGCTGGAACTACACGTGCACCTCATCGTGCTCTTACTGAAACTATTGCCCAATGACCCAAGAAGCGATCTCATGTTCTCAATGACCGAGAGCTTCTGGTTGCTCTTCATCAGAAACAGGATAGGCATCATGACTGGCTGAAGCACCAAATGCAAAGCCTCTTGGTGGATGTCAACCGCATTCGCAATCTTGCCACCAAGAATGCCTTTGTTGCCCATGAAACTTGTTGGCGTACATGGAAAGGGTTGACGCTTATGTGCTCTGAGGATGATCTTCACGAGGATGGCTTCCCTGAACGTTTCAAGTTTGACTCCACACCTCCCCGAAGAACTGTGCTGCAACGAACTCCGTCTCTTGAAGACTCTGAGTTTTCTTCCTCTGCGGCAACTGTGAATGCCAGAGTGATCGAGGATGAAGATGGTGCTACTTCACCGCCCCCTACTTCTGCACGCCTCGACACTGCCCCAAGTTCTTCTGCACCGCCAAACACCACCGACGAGCCTGCTGCTTCACCTACTCTTCATGGGAACGAATAGATGCTCTATGTCTTCAAACCTTTTTGGTCCTCACTGACAAAAGGGGGAGAAGCATATGAGTTTGATAGTCTTCAAGCGGGTCAATATGGGCGGTTACTTTATGTTTTGCCTAGTGTTTACAACTCTCGTTTTGATACATTTGGTTCTTTGAGTTGTAACACTTAAACTTGATGGTCGTCTGCTACTTATTTGCTATTTTGTGATGCGATGATAAATACCGCATGTGAGACGATAAATTCCGCACTTAGATCATTTTGCAGACGTCCATTTTTCATTATGCATGTCATTATCTTCACATACCTTCATGAATGATGAATTGTCATCATAAGTTGAAGAGGATCTCCACAAGTACAACCTGCCATGTGCATTTGCATTCCAAAAGCAAATTACTTATATGCACATCTTCAGGGGGAGCCCTTGCAACTTATGAAGACAATTCCTTATCCTTTACAATTTCACATATTATATTCCCCGTTGAAAACTTCAACTAGTTTGTCATCAATCACCAAAAATGGGGAGATTGTAAATGCATCTAGTGCCACCCCTAGTTGGTGTTGGAGTATTGACGACAAACCTGGTTGAGGGACTAATGTGTTTGTGAGAATTGCAGGATAACACAGGTAGAAGTCCCTCATTGATTCGGTTTTCCTACCAGAGATGACCCCTAAAAATGTATGAAGACATTGAAGTCAAAGGTGGTATGTGAAGACATTCACATTGAAGACTATGACAAGAGAAGACATCGCATGAAGACTATGGAGCGCGAAGACTTAGATCTTTCGTAGTTCTTTTTCTTCTTTGTTGATTCATAGGAACCACCGTACTATTAAGTGGGGTCCAAGAGAACCAATCAGAATGACTGAAGTGATGCTTAACCAAAATCCTATGTCTTCAAGTGAAGACTATGAGAGCGAATCTTGTCCAGAGTCGGACAAGTCAGCTTTGTTTGTAGCCCAAGTAAAGTTACCGTGTGTGTTTGAAATCTGATCGTTGGAACACGTGTCAGTTCCTTAGTGACCCAGGGTCATTTTGGAAAAATCAGGTCGGGTTGCCTAGTGGATATAAATAGCCCACCCCCTACAACCATAAAGGGTTGGCTACTCAGAGTTAAAGTACGACTTTTGTCGTTTGAGAGCAACCCACCTCGAAGTCTTTGAGAGAGAATTCCTTGAGAGGATAAAGCCCTAACCACCCAGAGCCAAAGAGTGTTAGGCATCACTTAAGTCTTCTTGTCTGTGTGAACTGAAGACTTATTACACTTGAGGACTGTGAATCCTCCAGCCGGTTAGGCGTCGCGTTCTGAGCATCCAAGAGTCATTGTGGATCGTCGGTGAACGAAGTCTATGAAGGTTTGGAAGTCTACCTTGAAGACTTACCAGAGTAATTGGGTGGGGTCTGTGTGACCTTAGCTCAAGGGGAATACGGTGAGGACTAAGTGTTCTGAGCTGCGTGCTCAGGACTAAGTGTCCGAGACTGAGTGTCCTCAGGTTTAAATACCTATCCGCCCTAACCAGACGTACAAATGTCACAGCAGTTGGAACTGGTCTACCAAACCTTTGTCTTTGTCACGCACACTGGTTCTATCCTTCTCATCTCTTTATCTATTCACAGTTGGCTCTTGTAAAGTCAGTGTCTATTTGCTTTATCTCTTTGTCTTCACTGTGTACCTGATCCTCACTGCCTAGCTACTTTTAGTCATTGTGGTTTCACTTCATTGAATGCTTGACTATTGTCTGTCTAGTGTAGTTTATCTTCTGCTGCATGGAAATAGGTTCATTTCTATCATTTGTCTTCGAAACTCCCATGTTTTGAAGACTTTCGTAAAAATCGCCTATTCACCCCCCTCTAGTCAATATAACACACTTTCAGCTACAGAAATCGCTCCTCACGAGTCGCCCAGGTCCTGAACCTCGTGAGGCTCTGGAGGCCTGGGGGCTCGTGAGGATACATCTCCATCTCCGACAGGATCGCCTGGTGCCTGGCCTCAAGAGCTGCGAGGACGCCCCGCATGTGGCACTGGTGCGTGGCAACCCTGTTCAGCAAACTGACCGAAAGGTATGCGAATGTAGCTGTGAGGGGAGCCCCGCGCCGGCCGACATGGGATGGCCATAAAATCTCCTGAGATGCGGCTCTGTTGAGCCCCGGGATGTTGACGCATGCACGTAGCTCGCTGCCCTCGTAAGGGGAGGGAGCCGCGCTGGGTGATGGGGGCGACGCTCGCCTCGCATGGCTCTTGCCTCCTGAAGTTCCTCAATTGCCTTGGTGATGAACTCCTGAGCGCCTCGCGCCTCGCGCCCTCCTTGCGGAAACGCGCGTTGAAGCACGCCTCCACATGGTGCCTGAGCACCTCCCTCGTGAAGTTGGCCAGGTCAGAGGCCCTCCAAAGGAGATCCCCTGAGCCCAGCCTGAGAGGGGCGCCGGGCACGCCTTCCAATGGGAGAGAGGAAGGCGCCCCATCAGTGGGTGCCGGTCTTGAAGCATGGCCGTCGGAGGCCCCACCCTCCAGAGGTCCTAGGCACAACAGCTTCTTCTTCTTGGGAACGGCCTCAGGAGGGTAGGCAGCGCCCTGGTCATCTGGGTTCTCGACCGCCGCAGCCTAGTAGGCACGCTCAAGAGAGCACATCGCGTCTTTCTCGTCGTAGGGGACCATGATGATGCCGCAGCTTCCTGGCATCTTGAGGACATTGTAGCCATGATGAGTTGCTGCCATGAACTTAGCTAGGTCCAGATACCCAAGGATGGCATTGTACGGGAGGCGAATGTGGGCGACGTCGAAGTCGATGAGCTTAGTGCGGTAGTTGTCACGCTTGCCGAAGGTGTCACGGAGGCGGATCTGCCCTATCGGGGTGGTGGAGCCGTCGGTAACTCTTGAGAAGGGCTTGGTAGGCTGAAGCTGGTTGTACGACACCTAGAGCCCGTTGAACGTCTAGACGGAGAGAACATTGAGGCCCGCGCTGCCATTGATGTGTATCTTGGTGATGAGGACGTTGTTGATGGTAGGCGAGCAGAGCATCGGGAGGGCGCCAGTAGTGGCCGTGCACTTGAGCTTGTCAGTAGAGTCGAAGGTGATGGCGTACTTGGACCACCTAAGCGGATGCGTCACCTCAAGCTTGGGGAAGGTCGCGTTCACTTCATGAGTGAACTGCTTGAAGATGCGATGGCAGGGACGGGCTGAGCGCCGCCCAGGATGCAAGCGATGGCGCGAGGCTCTTGGAAGTTGTAGGAGATATGCCCTAGAGGCAATAATAAATGCTATTACTTATCTCCATGTTCATAATTATGTTTATGTTCCATGCTATAACTGCTATGGTTCTCGAGTCTGCAATAACACGAGGCTCGGAGGAAGACTCATATGCACGTGTGGAATAATAAATGGTAAGAAGTATTCCTAGTCTGGCCTCTAAGACTAGCTCAAGTGTTGCATGATGATTCTGTTTTCCTTGTCATGGGCATGTCTATGCTAGCAACTTTGAGGGCACAATGTTAAGAGAACACTTGTGTTGAATCGATCCGGATTGATGTTATGCTATGAGATTCATTCGTCACAAGTTAATGGTACATAACACAGATATGGTTAACGTTTGCATAATTCCTTAGACCATGAGAGTATCGAGTTTCTTCATACTTGCTTCATGAACTTTGGGGTTTGTTAAACGTCATCCGTAAATGGGTGGCTATTACGGCGGCTTACGGGTTCATGGAAAAGTGTGTCAAGTAACTTGAAAGCTCAAGATTGGGATTTGCTCCTCCGACGATGGAGAGATATTCTCAGGCCCTCTCGGTGTTACGGTATCCATCATCGTCTGGCCAGACATAGTGTGATTTGATCACACGGATGCTGCAACACGGAAACGAGAAAAGAGAACAAAACCAGTAACGAGGTAAATAGCATAGTGGACAAGTCGTTGATCCACGGGGATGCAAGTAAATCTCGCCTTGGGTATTTGTGACATATCACGAAGCAACAGGAATAGCACACGGCAACTGGAGGTTCACTTGAATATTCATTCGTGTGGGTATAGGGGTCAATCTGGGTGTCCACGGCTCTGATGTTGATCATTGATCGGAAGGAGTTCGAGGTCATGTCTATACTTCACCGAACCTATAGGGTCACACGGTTAAGGGTCATCTATCTGCTGAATACTAGACAGGGAGTCTAAGAGCAAGTCACTGGAAAAGTTTCGGAGACAACGGAAGAGTTCTGAAGAGAGAACGCCGAAAGAGTTTCGGTAAAACTGAAAAGTTGTTTCGGAATATATTATTAGGTCAAAATGGTTTCGGCACTCGCCTGGAAATTCTTAGAGGGCCCCAGAATTGGTGTGGGAACTTTTGGGAATTTTCGGAGAGAAAAACCGAAAATGTTCCGGAGCTGCCGTAACCGCTGTTGTTGCTTTTCGCTGATAAAAATCACCACACCGGAAATGTTTAGGATGATTCCAAGAATAATTTTAGAGGGTGCCAGAAATGTTCTGGGACCTTCCGGAATTTTTCAGAAAAATGTTTCGCGGAAAACATCTTGTCTCAGCACGAGGGGACAAGATCCCACGAATCGGGGGTTACATGTTTGGTTGTTTTTTGTCTAGGGAGCACCCATGTTTCTAGGAGACATGTTGGTGGCTTGGTGGGGGGCTCCCCAAGTGGAGGGGGCAAGGTTGTGTCTGGCCAAGGGGGTGCCTCCATGGTGTCCCCTTGGTGCCCCACTTGAGTTACCATTTCACCCTTCATGTGGGACATGTAGCATGGGTGTTTTGGTATTTCCTCCACCACCCCACCTCTTGCCTTGGCCTATAAAAGGAGGAGAATGTGCTACCATTCTCCTCATCCCTTCTCACATACAAGTGCCATGCAATGATCTGGCTTCTCTATCCCTCCCCGTGAAATAGTTTCGTAGAGATGAAAGGCTGTCTGGGTTCCGGCAGGAACTAGTTCTGGACGACGAAGCCCTGCCGGATAGATGACACCTTATGTGTGCAACTCTGTAGAGAGATCGTAGTTTCAGTCTTAGTTCATGAGTGCCTCCCGAAGGGCTGTACGTGCGACCGTCCGAGTTTTGAAGGTCCTCCCGAAGGGCTGTCCGAGTGACCGTTCGAGTTTCGAAGGTCCTCCCGAAGGGCTGTCCGCGACACCGTTCGGGGGCTATTCGACCGCCTCCCGGAGGGCTGTCTGAGGAGCAGATGAGGGTATACATCCTCGCGGTTGGGAGGTTGTAAAACCTAGCTACGGGGATCTGCACCGCCGATCGTCGTCGACTCTACTTCCCGCTGCGCTACGAGTCGGTAACGAAAAAGATCAAACCATGTATGCAGTCTCCATAGTGGTCCTGGGCTGGTGTGTAGGTCAGATTTTTTTGTTTTCTGCTGCGTTACCCTGCAGTGGCATCAAGAGCCATGCTATGCGTAGATGCAAGTTTCGATCTAGAATACATGGAGATGTATGGGTATTGCATAATATAATTGGGTAGTAGATGAGATCTATTGCGGAAAATTATTTATGCGGGTGAAAGATGAGATCTTGTTGCTTCCCTAGAATTTGCATTTGCTCAATCTCGAGACTGCATGGTGGAATTTGACAAAGTTCTGGCAATCCGTGATCCTGATTGATCATGGAAGTGCTATCAGTTCTTTGGGTTCTGCCATAGTCAAAAGAAATATGAAATTCGCAGATGAAAGGGCATTGCAGATATGATCTACAGGGTCATGCATATGATGAAGTTTAGTATGGGGCTCGAGATTTAATTATCTCGTGTTTCATACACCCCGAGATGTTAATCTAGCAACTTGAATAATCATACTTGATGATAAAACATTGGTAGCTGTGGTTTAAGTCAAAACCTTAGAAGCCACGTAAAATAAAATTTTGCATAAACTGATTAGAGGCGTCTAACTTGGTTTTGCAGGATGTGCATGTGATGTGGTATAGCAATGCTCATATTCAATTTGATTATGTATGAGATGACTATATGATGTAATTAACATGACATGCGTGTCATGATTCGGCATGATGGTTGGAGCCATATGATTGCCACTTTAATGACCTGCGTGTCAACCTTAAGTAATGCACCTATTTTATTAGCTATAGAGATAGCAATATTATCTAGCGCATCGACAAGGCGGTGGCAATCTCCGTGAAGGTGAACACCGACGCGAATGCCGAAGACGAAGAAATGAAAGACTTCTCCGTCAGAAAGGGCTATACCATATCATGCTATTATGAATTGCCTGAGATGTTTATCCCTTATGATGCACCCATCTTGATTGCGCGGTAGTCGCTTTTTATTAGGGTGATCTCTCACTAAAATATCAAGTAGTTAGTGTTCTCCCAGGTGTAGCACCGTCACGGCACCTATCTTTTTGGGGTGCGCCATGGATGCATGGGTACGAACGATTAGAGAAGTGTGAGGCGGGTGAGGTCAGACCTCACAGCAAGATCACTTGGTTGTCTTGACATTCATGGCAGGATCGTCCTGAGCTCGGAACACACACATCGAAAGATGAGCAAGAGTCACATAGAGATGTGATCGGCAAGTTGGCCTACCGATTAAAATTCCCGTTATGAGATGATGATTCTATGGCAATGAATTGAAGTCTGGATCTTGTATCACTCAAAATTAATTATGAGAGATATTGATTTGAGTGGGAGCACACTGTTGAGTTAACATGTTTAATTCCCAGTGCAATTAATTATGAACACTATCTAAGTGTTTCTTGCAAAATAGTTGTAGAATAATGGCTTGCGTTTCCACCTTCCCTGTTAAAATTGAATAGCTGTTAAATATCTGGTTAAAACTTTACGATTGGTAACATAATGTGATGATTGTCCTCAAAAGTACCGAGAAGGACTTTGTCCTATTGCATGCTTTCTGTATCCTCCCGCTAATACTATGGATCATGTGACTCTCGTCCTTCGATCCAAAAGCTAGAATTCTGTTATGGTCAAGTGGAATATGTTTGCTTCCATGAAACCCAAACTTCGAAAGTTGGGATAGTTATATGATATTCATGGAACTGAAAATTATTTTTAGATACAAACAAAGAAATGTTTGTTTGCAAATATTAGTAAAAGTGTTTACTATGCATTTGACTGTTGGGAAAGGGATCCAGAAGAACACCTGTCATATAATGAAAGGTGAATAAAACAACAACTTAAAGAGAAAGGAAGTGTCCAAAGGGTGTTAGTATGACTTACACGCCTAGGAAGTCCGTGGCTAACGCCACTCTTAAGTTGGGTGCTTCTTTTGCGAGTAGGAGAAATACTAAAAGTTAAACTGTTAGAAGTATAAAGGCAGAAAGAAAGATGACTGGAATATCCAGCTCATGTATGAATGTCATACAAGTTTTTGATGTATAGTAGGTTGGTCAAAGATATAGTTCTTGTGAATTATGGTTAAACATGTTAATCACTAATTCTTGGGTATTCTGAGTTAATCATAAAGATACCCGCTCGATTGCATTCCATTGTGAATCAATGTAAGAGCTACTATGGCCTAAAAAGACTAGCCAGAAATGAGGTTAAGGTATACATAGGGAACATAGTAAATGTTACTATACCTTCCATCGGTGTATTGCCGTCTGTATTTATTTTCATAATTCATTTAGAGTTTTACAAACTCTAGCCCATTGCATAAGGTATCTTGCAAGAAGGTTGTTCATAAGAGAACCTTTTATGTTCGATATTATGAATAACACAAGGGCCATACTTTCATTATGAACGAGGTGTATGTTATGAATATTGATAATAATACAATACCTCTGGGTTTACTTTCATAATTCATTTTAGAGTTTCATACACTCTAGCCTATTGCACAATGTTTGTTGCAAAAGAGTTGTTCATAAAACCAACAATTGTTGTTAAGTATTATGAATAACATGAAGGGTCATGCTTCCATCCAAGATGGGATGTATGTTATGAATATTGATGGTAATATGATACATCCATAACGTTGACGCTAAATGCCGCGAGACTATGAGAATACCACACATGTGTGGCACTGCATTTGGTCACATAGGAGAAACCCGCATGGAAAAATTCCATTATGATGGATTTTGAAGTCGTTTGATTTTGAATCATCTAACACTTGCAAATTTCCTCCGAAAAGTGAAGTGACTGAAATGCCGTTCACAGGCCATAAGGAACGAGCAACAAACTTATTGGTGATCATACATTTTGATGTGTGTAGTTCAATAAATGTTGTTGCAAGTGGTGGATTTATTTATCTTCAGAAATGACTCAAGTAGATATATGGATATTTACTTGATGAGACGTAAGTCTGGATCTTTTGAAATCATCCAAAAGGTTTTAAAAAATGAAGTAGAAGTTATTGTAACAAGAAAATTATGTTTCTGCAATTTGATTGCACAAAGGAATATTTGAGTTACATGTTTAGCGAATATCTGATGAGTTGTGAAAGGGGTTTCATAAATTGCACCTCCCGGAACACCACTGCAAGTGGAAAGTCCGTGGAGATATAATCTAACCATTTATGACATGGTAAGGTCAAAGATGACATAAATAAATTTGCCATTATCCCTTTTAAAGTGATGCTTTAGGGACTGCGGCTTTTACACTGAAAAGAGCTACATCAGGTCTGTTGAAATGAAGCCATGGTATGGTACGCCCAACCATGTTATATCTTTTATTAACATTTGGAATATGGGGCTTGTGTAAAAGGTTACAAACCTAATCCAAATTAGACAAGTGCTACTTTGTAGGTTATACCAAAATGTTGGGTATTCTTCCCTCACTATACCGAGGCAAATAGTTTTGCCGCAAAACGTTGTGCTTTTAAAGAGAATGGTTATTTCAAAAAGGTGAGTGGGAGAATAGTGCAACTCGACAAGATAAACAATATCTTCGTCATCAGATCTAAGGAAAGAGATCTTGGAAGTAATTCCAGAGTTTCCTACTATGACTGATACGGAAGTCTCTACAATAAAATGTATGAACTTCAATTGAACTTGCAGTTGAACCACATAGTCAAGGCTCATGCAAACCTCTCAGGTGCGCAAACGAGATATTGTTGTTATACAAAATTATACCTACGATACACAAGGAAGCGTTGATGGGCCCTGACTCCGGAATTGGCTAAATGCCAATACAAACCAAGTTAGTTTCCATATAAGTGATTCAAGATTAAAACCTTGATACACCTTTCGGAAGACTTAGAGTCTAACGAATGTTTATGGAACTTAAAACTGATACGGTTAAAAATGTTTTATCCATAAAGCTCGACTTGTTGAAATAACAAGTTCAAGAGTTGACTCAATGAGGTTGTTTTCATCGTAGCAATGCTTAAAGTCGGTTCGGGTTGAACTAGCAATTAATACATATTTCAATCATGAGATATGAAACATGGATGACAATAGGATTTCCATCTGATGGAAATGAAACCAAGGACTTGCATGTGTTACAGTCCAAGGCATTTTTTCTATCCAGAGGATGCTAGTAAGGGTGCAAACTTCAGAGTTCCAGCGATGGACAGAAGAGAGCAAAATGGAGTTTGAATCTTCGTGCTTTGATGAAATGGTCAAAGGGTTCTGACTTCATCAATTGGTAACGAAGATGCTTGTAATTAAAGAAAGTAAGTGGGAGCGTAATAATATTTCTAAAAACCTTGTGTGCTTGACACATTGTTAATTGGAAATAAATTTCTTAACATGAATTAGGACTTCATTTGAAAATAGTTTTTTATGAAGTGCTTAGGCTAAATAGTCTCAATATTAGGCATAATGATCTATGGCGATAGATTTGCCTAATAGGGCTAAGCAATGAATACATATTGACAAGGTGCTAAAACCTTTTAGCATTTAAAACCGCCAAGGAGTGATTCTTGCCGGAGTCACATGTAAGAGTTTTTTGCAAGACTCGGTGTCCCAAAACACTGATGAGCAAAATACATGATGCAGATTCCACACACTTTTGTGTTTGGATTAATCATGTAGTCCATGGTATGTAAAACAACCAGATATGTCCGATACTCCCAAGGTGTTGCAAGTATGGATACTAAAGTGATCAAAGTACTGATCGTGGGACAACAGTGAAAGATGTCATTGAGTACTAGAGTAAGTACTGATGATATGTTTTCTCGCAAGCGGAGATCATGAAGAGTTTGTTGTAAAATGTTACATCGATACAGTCTTCATCTTTTCTCCATGATATTTTCGATTTAAGTTAAGGGTTTTGTGTAATACACAATATGGTGGCATGGTAGTTGGAAATTGTTCCCAACAGGATACTGTGGTGAATTCTATAACAAATGAATAAGTATGTTGACGCTTTAGAAGCGACAAACAAGATGTTGAATCATATAGTTCATTCATGAACTTAGTATGGTTCCAAGATGGATTTTGTCAATGGGACACTACTGCAGGTAGTTATCCCATAACTCAATCTGAGGAATCCAGGTTCGACCTATGATTCACATACATAAAAGCCAAGTCTGCACAAAATATGAATTTTGTGAAAGTGTGAAAACATGAGGATATGCAAAGATAGACACGGAACTGAAGTTGTCAGATCTGATGGAAATCAGGCTATACCACATGCGAAGCAATTTTTACACCGGTATGCCATAGGTGTAAAGTGCATTAGCATTAACTAGATTATTGACTCTAGTGCAAGTGGGAGTCTGTAGGAGATATGCCCTAGAGGCAATAATAAATGATATTACTTATCTCCATGTTCATAATTATGTTTATGTTCCATGCTATAACTGCTATGGTTCTTGAGTCTGCAATAACACGAGGCTCGGAGGAAGACTCATATGCACGTGTGGAATAATAAACGGTAAGAAGTATTCCTAGTATGGCCTCTAAGACTAGCTCAAGTGTTGCATGATGATTCTGTTTTCATGGTCACGGGCATGTCTATGCCAGCAACTTTGAGGGCACAATGTTAAGAGAACATTTGTGTTGAATCGACCCGGATTGATGTTATGCTATGAGATTCGATCGTCACAAGTTAATGGTACATAAAACAGATATGGTTAACGTTTGCATAATTCCTTAGACCATGAGAGTATCGAGTTTCTTCATACTTGCTTCATGAACTTTGGGGTTTGTTAAACGTCATCCGTAAATGGGTGGCTATTACGGCGGCTTACGGGTTCATGGAAAAGTGTGTCAAGTAACTTGATAGCTCAAGATTGGGATTTGCTCCTCCAACGATGGAGAGATATTCTCGGGCCCTCTCGGTGTTACGGTATCCATCATTGTCTGTCTAGACACAGTGGGATTTGATCACAGGGATGCCGCAACACGGAAACGAGAAAAGAGAACAAAACCAATAATGAGGTAACTAGCATAGTGGACAAGTCGTTGATCCACGGGGATGCAAGTAAATCCCACCTCGGGTATTTGTGACCTATCACGAAGCAACAGGAACAGCACACGGCAACTGGAGGTTCACTCGAATATTCATTCATGTGGGTATAGGGGTCAATATGGGTGTCCACGGCTCCGATGTTGATCATTGATCGGAAGAGGTTTGAGGTCATGTCTATACTTCACCGAACCTATAGGGTCACACGGTTAAGGGTCATCTATCTGCTGAATACTAGACAGGGAGTCTAAGAGCAAGTCACCGGAAAAGTTTCGGAGACAACGGAAGAGTTCTGAAGAGAGAACGCCGAAAGAGTTTCGGTAAAACTGAAAAGTTGTTTCGGAATATATTATTAGGTCAAAATGGTTTCGGCACTCGCCTGGAAATTCTTAGAGGGCCCCAAAATTGGTCTGGGAACTTTTGGGAATTTTTGGAGAGAAAGACGGAAAATGTTTCGGAGCTGCCGTAACCGCCGTTGTTGCTTTTCGCTGATAAAAATCACCTCACCAGAAATGTTTCGGATCATGCCCAGAATAATTTTAGAGGGTCCCGGAAATGTTCTGGGACCTTCCGGAATTTTTTAGAAAAAATGTTTTGCGGAAAACATCTTGTCTCAGCACGAGGGGACAAGATCCCACGAATCGGGGGTTACATGTTTGGTGGCTTTTTGTCTAGGGAGCACCCATGTTTCTAGGAGACATGTTGGTGGCTTGTTGGGTCCCCCCATGGGAGGGGGCAAGGTTGTGGCTGGCCAAGGGGGTGCCTCCATGGTGTCCCCTTGGTGCCCCACTTGAGTTACCATTTCACCCTTCATGTGGGACATGTAGCATGGGTGATTTGGTATTTCCTCCACCACCCCACCTCTTGCCTTGGCCTATAAAAGGAGGAGAAGGGGCTGCCATTCTCCTCATCCCTTCTCACATACAAGTGCCATGCAATGATCTGGCTTCTCTCTCCCTCCCCGCGAAATAGTTTCGTAGAGCCGAAAGGCTGTCTGGGTTCCGGCAGGAACTAGTTCTGGACGACGAAGCTCTGCCGGATAGATGGCACCGTATGTGTGCAACTCTATAGAGAGATCGTAGTTTCGGTCTTAGTTCGTGAGTGCCTCCCGAAGGGCTGTCCGTGCGACCATTCGAGTTTCGAAGGTCCTCCCGAAGGGCTGTCCGAGTGACCGTTCGAGTTTCGAAGGTCCTCCCGAAGGGCTATCCGCGACACCGTCGGGGGCTATTCGACCGCCTCCCGGAGGGCAGTCTGAGGAGCAGATGAGGGTATACATCCTCGCAGTTGGGAGGCTGTAAATCCTAGCTGCGGGGATCTGCACCGCCCATCGTCATCGACTCTACTTCCCGCTGCGCTACGAGTCGGTAACGAAAAAGATCAAACCATGTATGCAGTCTCCATAGTGGTCCTGGGCTGGTGCGTAGGTCGGAATTTTTTTGTTTTCTGCTGCGTTACCCTGCAGAAGCCCCCAGCCCCATCATCCTGGCAGTGGTGCTCGTTCCTTCTTGGTGGTTGTGGCAACGAAGGAAGGCCAGCGTTGCCCTAAGGTCGGTCCTCATGAGGCTAATTGAGGGAGTCCTGGAGTAAGGGGTCCTCGGGCGTCCGGCCTGTTATCCATGGGCCGGACTAATGGGCTGTGAAGACATGAAGACCGAAGACTGCACCGTGTCCGGATTGGACTCTACTTGGTGTGGAAGGCAAGATTGGCGGCCGAAGATTCCTTATTATGTAACCGACTCCATGTAAACCCTAGATCCCCTCGGTGTCTATATAAACCGAAGGGGTAGTCCGGAAAGGACACCACATATAATCATTATCATACCCACATAGGCTAGACTTCTAGGGTTTAGCCATTACGATCTCGTGGTAGATCCACTCTTGTAACACTCATATTCATCAATATCAATCAAGCAAGACATAGGGTTTTACCTCCATAGAGAGGGCCCGAACCTGGGTAAACATTGTGTCCCCCATCTCCTGTTACCATCAATCCTAGACGCACAGTTCGGGACCCCCTTCCCAAGATCAGCTGGTTTTGACACCGACATTGGTGCTTTCATTGAGAGTTCTACTGTGTCATCGACTAAAGGTTCGATGGCCCCCTCAATCATCGATAATGACGCTGTCCGAGGAGGAACCTTCCTCCCCGGATAGATCCTCGTATTTGGCGGCTTCGTACTGCGGGCCGACTCGCTTGGCCATCTGGAGCAGATCAACAACTACGCCCCTGGCCATCAGGTCAGATTCGGAAGCTTGAACTATGTTGCGGATATCCGTGGAGATTTGATCTTCGAGGGACCTGAGCCCGCGGCGATCGCTCCCCCTCATCCCGATGAACGTGACATAAGTTTGTCATCGGATTACACCCAGGAGATGGTTCTTGCGGCTGCAACGACCTTAGAGCCAAAGCAGACCGAGCCATCCGAGGCCTCAGAGTCCGCGGCGTTGGAGCCGCACGTGGACTTGACGCCTTGCGATATTTTCTTTATCAGAACTTTGGACTCGTCTCCGGCTACAAGTTCTGGACTGTGTACACCCACAGACACCAAGCTAGATTGGTATCGATCCTCGAGTTCAGCGCCGCTGATGTGTTCCAACACCCGCCTTTGGGTGACATGCTAAAATCTTTAAAGAATTTGTCCTTGGAAAAGGACTCACAGCCGAACTATGTCCGATTCGAGCTAGAGATGGATGATGAGGAATTTTGCTTCCCACCCGCCACCCACTTCATAGCCACCGTCGATGACTTAACCAACATGCTTGACTATGGCTCCAAAGACATCGCCGATATGGACGACGATGCCGACAAGGAGCAAGGCCAAGACCCACCATTCACTGGACATTGGACAGCTACCTCTTCATACGACATGTACATGGTTGATACACCTAAAGGATCTGGCGATGACAAAGAAGAGCCGGATGTGAACAAAAACTCCGAGACACAGTCCAAGCGCCGGCGGCCCAAACACCGCCCCAAGCCCCGTCGCTCAAAGGACGGCAACACTGGCATCGGAGAAAATAGTACTCCAGGCGACGCCGAAAACAGTGAAGACCCCGCTGGGGCTACATCCGAACAGGAACACGACAGCAGGTAAGAAAACACTGACGAACAGGCCATAGAAGATGACCTGGAGGATGAAAGTTACCGTCCACCCTCCGAGGAGGAGACAAGCCTCGGCAACGAAGATTCATCGTGCCTGAGGATCCTTTCGAGCAGGAGCGCTTCAAGCTTCAGCTCATAGCCACTGCAAGGAGCCTGAAAAAGAAACAACAACAGCTTTATGCTGAACAAGACCTAATCGTCGACAGATGGACTAACGTCCTGACAGCCGAGAAATACGGCCTGAACCGCCCAGCCAAGAGCTACCCAAAACGCATAATGCTACCTCAATTCGATGAGGAGGCGCCGGAGTATATATCTCCCTCACGCAATGCGGATCGACCACCACGTGGTCGGGACAGGGCGGTGTAATGGCCAACCCGCGGTTGAGATAAAGCAGCAACTCAAGCCGAACAGCAGACCACCCCACCACCCCATCAAAATAGGGACGGAAGAGTCCAGGGCCATACGTACGACCTCCGACAGACCCTGGATAGTAGACACAAGATCGATCTACGAATCACGAGGATGTGCCTCGAGGCGCGACGACGGCTATGTATTCGGACGTGACAAACCTGACCACGCTCGAGCCGAATGCCGCAGACGGACTCCTTCAGAGCTCTGCCACGATGCGGCCCCATATAGAGGCACCGCACACCCGCTCTGCTTCACAGATGAAGTACTGGATCATGAATTTCCCGAGGGGTTCAAGCCCGTCAATATCGAATCATACGACGGCACACCCGATCCCGTGGTATGGATCGAGGATTTCATTCTCCACATCCACATTGCCCGAGGAGACGACCTCCACGCCATCAAATACCTCCCATTAAAACTCAAAGGACCAGCTCGACACTGGTTAAATAGCCTGCCTGAGAACTCAATCGGCAGCTGGGAGAACTTGGAAGAGGCCTTCCTCGACAACTTCCAAGGAACTTATGTCCGGCCACCAGATGTCGATGAGCTAACCCACATAGTTCAACAACCCCGAGAATCGGCCAGAAAATTCTGGACTAGGTTCCTAACCAAAAAGAACCAGATCGTCGACTGTCCAGACGCCGAGGCCCTAGCAGCCTTCAAACACAGCATCCGGGACGAATGTCTAGCACGCCACCTTGGACAAGAAAAGACGAAGTCAATGGCAGCCCTTACGTCACTCATGACCCGCTTTTGCGCAGGCGAGGATAGCTGGCTGGCTCGTAGCAAAAACACACCCAGCGAGGCAGGACCTACAGAGGCCAAGAACAACACCGGCAAGCTCCGGCGCAATAGACACAAACGCAGAAGCAATGGCGACAACACCGAAGACACCACAGTCAATGCCGGATTCAGCGGCTCCAAGTCCGACCAACGGAAGAAACCCTACAAAAGAAACAACGAAGGATCTTCCAACCTGGACCGCATACTCGACCGCCCGTGCCAAATTCACGGCACCCCGAATAAACAAGCCAATATACCAACAAGGATTGTTGGGTCTTCAAGCAGGCTGGCAAGTTAAATGCCGAAAACAAAGAAAAGGGATCACACAGCGAGGACGAGGATGAAGAGCCCCGGCAGCCAAGCACCGGGGGACAGAAGAAATCCCCCCCAAGTCAAAACGATGAACGTGATATACGCCATGCACATCCCCAGAAAGGAGCGCAAACGAGCACTCAGGGACGTCTATGCGGTAGAGCCAGTCGCCCCAAAGTTCAATATGTGGTCATCATTTCCGATCACCTTCCATCGACGAGACCATCCGACTAGTATCCGCCACGATGGTTCGGCCACACTAGTCCTGGACCCAATCATCGACGAATTCCACCTAACACGAGTCCTGATGGATGGCGGAAGCAGCCTCAACCTACTGTATCTGGATATAGTAAGGAAGATGGGCATTAATCCCTCGCGAATCAAACCAACAAAGACTACCTTTAAAGGAGTCATACCAGGTGTAGAGGCCCGCTGTACGGGCCCAATCACGCTGAAGGTGGTCTTCGGTTCTCCGAACAACTTCCGAAGCAAAGAGTTAATCTTTGATATCATCCCCTTCCGCAGCGGCTACCACACACTACTCGGACGAACCGCGTTTGCTAGATTTAACGAAGTGCCACACTATGCTTATTTCAAGCTCAAGATGTCTGTTACACGCGGCGTCATAACAGTCAATGGCAATACGGAATGCTCCCTCCGAACAGAGGAGCAGACCGCCGCCCTAGCAGCTGAAGCATAGAGCGGCCTTCTCAAGCAGCATTACAACCCAGCTGTCGAGCCCCTTGACACCATCAAGTGGGTCCGGACTACACTACAACAGGACACCATGGCTCGTCAAGAGCCCGACTAGCAATTCAGCCTCCGTCCCAGCCCCAACAAGGTAGTGGCATTCATACCACGCGTACACAATTACGCACTCAAAATTCCATGTACATCGATGGAGGCACGAGATAACCCAGGGCCTACAATCTGGCCAGACTGATCCCGGACACACATACTTTTACTTCTTTTTCTTGTTTCAGGCACCCTTTTCCGCGGGCCTGATGTCAAGTCCTTTAGAAGGACTGAAATACAACAGAGGCAAGCAACACAGGTGTGTAGGGTAACCTTTATACGTTCTTCTTGATGGTATTCATACTTATTTTCAGGACCCGCACGCCGCGCCCTATTGATGCCGGCATGTTAAATGGCCGGATACTTCTCGCACCATCTGTACAAGATACTCCTTGACGTATCCATCCAGTTATAATAAAATGGTTCGTGGCCCAGTTCATGTGGTTTCCGCTTCTTACTTCGTTCTTATTTTCGACCCGCTTATTTGCTTCATCGACACTCTTTTACGTTTAATATTCGCCGGGGGCTACCTGTCGCCCCATAATACGGCAGCCCAGTCCGAACACTTTTTATATATGTTTGGCACCCCGAATTTAGCATTATATGTATTGGTTCTGAATCATGTCTTTGGTCAATAGTTGGTTGCCTGGCTCCTGTGCTTGCTACCCTACGTTCCACTCCATCGGCTAGGGTAGTAAAGGGAGAACTACTGCGATTGTGCCCTGGCTTTGACCAGACGAGCACCTCAGTAGAGAAAGCCGAAAACTGACTGTCATGATGTGGCGAGATCCGGTCAGCTACTCGAGGGTTACAAATCGTTGGAGATTTTTTCCTTGTTATGCGAGAGATCGAAACTTCCCGATCATATGCTGACAGTACCCTGGATTAAACCAGGGGCTGCGCCCATGCTTTATTATAAAACTCCTATGGCTAAGTGAGGGCGTTAAGCCATAAAGTCCATTGCCTTGTTCATTGCGCTAAACAACTCCTTCAAGGACCATGTAATTGGATCAAGATTGTTTATATTCCATCTCGAACACCACCGTACTATCTACGTGAGGGCAGAAGCCGACGACTGGCCAACCCTCAGATTACACACAACACGGCCGCATAGGAGGAAACAATTCAAAGCATAATAAAATTACTTTACAAAAACTGGCTTGGTTCCCATAATACAAGACAAAGGCAACATGAATACATTTATTCAAATACAATGTCATGCGAACATTGCGCCGCCACAAGTCGAGACCCTTCTACAACATCCTCGAAATATCTCTCGGGTGTGCGGTGCTCCTTGCCCTCCGGCGGCCTGCTGGCGGCTTCAACAACGTTCATCTTCGCCCACCACATCTTGCAGCGAGCGAAGGCCATACGAGCACCTTCAATACAGACGGAGTGCTTGATAACGTCCAGCCGAGGACAGGCATCCACCATCCGCTTCACGAGTCCGAAGTAGCTACTAGGTATAGCTTCGGCTGGCCACAACCGGATTATCACATCCTTAATGGCTATATCGGCCACCCTATACATCTCCACCAGCTGTTTCAGCTGATCGATGAAGGACACGGGATGCCCTGGTGTCGCATACCGCGACCAGAAGAGCCTCTCCGAAGAACCCCCTCCTTCAGCTCGATAGAACTCCATGACGTCTGATACAGCGTGGCAAATCCGCAAAAGCCCCTGGGGAACTCTGAACCCGGGTTAGTAAAAGGTACAGCTTCTTCGCATACTTGCTTTGCGTCTTAAATGCCTTACTCATTGTGATCTTCTTGGCCTCCTGGATCTCCTGGAGGGCGGCCTGGGCCTCATTCCATGCGGTCTCTGCGCTCTGATGAGCCTTGGTGAGTTCAGTCCCTCGAACCGACGCATCATGCTCCAAGGCCTCGCATTTTTCACCGCATCTTGGAGCTCCTGGTGGACTTCTTTGACCCGGACATTTAGCTTCTTACGGGTGGCTTGCTGCTGGACAGCCTGCTCCTCGGCCTCGCCCAAGGCCTTCCTCAGGGCCTCGACTTCGGTCGCGGCTTCTACACATATCACAATACCGCTGTCAATATACAACGTTTATCCCTTCCCGAACATATAGCAAGTCGTTCCTCACCTTGCTTCTCCTGGAGCCGAACCTTAACCTCGCCGAGCTCGTTCTCGGTCCGCTCCAGCCTCCGCTTCAGCTCGGAGACCTCGGCAGCATGCGAGGTCGCGGCCAACAAGGACGCCTGCTTATCGATACATATTCAGTCAACCTCTTATAATTAAGGATTGATCCCCTATCCGGTTCTCCCGCCGACCACCGGACAGCGTCTCAGGGGCTATGGACTATACGGTTTTTTTCTATTTCTTACCTCGAAACCTGTTAATAGGTTGCTTGATACGTCCATTTTTCATCATGCTTTTATATCGATATTTATTGCATTATGGGCTGTTATTTCACATTATGTCACAATACTTATGGCTCTTCTCTCTTATTTTACAAGGTTTACATAAGGAAGGAGAATGCCAGCAACTGGAATTCTGGACCGGAAAAGGAGCAAATATTAGAGACCTATTCTGCACAACTCCGAAAGTCCTGAAACTCTACGGAATACCTTATAATAAATAATGAAAAATCCTCGCCAAAGATGAAGACCGGGGGGCCCACACCCTGTCCATGAGGGTGGGGGGCGCACCCCCCTAGGGCGCGCCCCTACCTTGTGGGCCCCCTGGTGGCTCTCCGATGACCATCTTCTGCTATATGAAGTCTTTCATCGAGAAAAAAAATCAGAGGCAACCTTTCGGGACGAAACTCTGCCGCCACGAGGCGGAACCTTGGCGGATCCAATCTAGAGCTCCGACAGAGCTGTTCTGCCGGGGAAACTTCCCTCCCGGAGGGGGAAATCATCGCCATTGGCATCACCAACGCTCCTCTCATCGGGAGAGGGAAATCTCCATCAACATCTTCATCAACACCATCTCATCTCAAAACCCTAGTTCATCTCTTGTATCCAATTCTTGTCTCCAAGTCCGGGATTAGTGCTAGTAGGTTGCTAGTAGTGTTAATTACTCCTTGTAGTTGATGCTAGTTGGTTTAATTGGTGGAAGATCATATGTTCAAATCCTTTTTGCATATTATTACCCCTCTGATTATGAACATCAATATGCTTTGTGAGTAGTTACGTTTGTTCCTGAGGACAAGGGAGAAGTCTTGCTATTAGTAGTCATGTGAATTTGGTATTCGTTCGATATTTTGATGAGATGTATGTTGTCTAGCCTCTAGTGGTGTTATGTGAACGTCGACTACATAACACTTCACCATTATTTGGGCCTAGAGGAAGGCATTGGGAAGTGATAAGTAGATGATGGGTTGCTATAGTGACAGAAGCTTAAACCCTAGTTTATGCGTTGCTTCGTAAGGGGATGATTTGGATCCATATGTTTCATGCTATGGTCAAGCTTACCTTAATACTTCTGTTGTAGTTGCGGATGCTTGCAATAGAGGTTAATCATAAGTGGGATGCTTGTTCAAGTAAGAACAACACTCAAGCACCGGTCCACCCACATGTCAAATTATGAAAGTACCGAACGCGAATCATATGAAACGTGATGAAAACTAGCTTGACGATATTCCCATGTGTCCTTGGGAGCGCTTTTCCTTATATAAGAGTTTGTCCAGGCTTTTCCTTTGCTACAAAAAGGATTGGGCCACCTTTCTGCACTTTATATACTTTTGTTACTTGTTGCTCGTTACAAATTATCTTATCACAAAACTATCTGTTACTACTTATTTCAGTACTTGCAGAGAATACCTTACTGAAAACCGCTTATCATTTCCTTCTGCTCCTCGTTGGGTTCGACACTCTTACTTGTCGAAAGGACTATGATAGATCCCCTATACTTGTGTGTCATCAAGACTCTTTTCTGGCGCCGTTGCCGGGGAGTGAAGCGCCTTTGGTAGGTGGAATTTGGTAAGGAAAAATTTATATAGTGTGCTGAAATTTACTATCACTTGTTACTATGGAAAGTAATCCTCCGAGGGGCTTGTTCGGGGTATCTTCACCCCGACCAGTAGAGCAAAGAGTTGCTCCTCAACCTACTGAGCCAATTGAAAATGAAATTCCTTATGAGTATCTTCGGGTATGATAGAAAAACTGCTAGCTAATCCTTTTACAGGATATGGAACAAAGCATCCTGATGAACACCTAATATATATGGATGAAGTTTGTGGATTATTTAAGCTTGCAGGTATACCCGATGATGTTGCTAAGAAAAAGGTCTTCCCTTTATCTTTGAAGGGAGATGCATTGACATGGTATAGGCTATGTGATGATACGAGATCATGGATGTCGGAGTAAATGGCCATGGGTAGCCTAGCCGGCTTCCCCTGGCACTTCTGCAAAAATTACGAGCCCGCCCGGCTCTCAAAAATCCAAGACGCGGGGCCGCCTTCCCCCCACCGGCTGCGATCTAGGCCAGCTTTGGGAAGGCGGTCCGACTTCAACCTTCATGAGAGGGCCGACTCCAAGAAGCCGGCTACGAGAAAGCTGACTCCTTCAAGCCGACTCCCCATAAAGTAGTCAAGACCGTACCCACAAAGTTTGCACCCACCTAACGGCGGTGCGACGGGGCATGGCTACAGAAGAACCTGCCACCCCCGAATC